>NW_021829675.1:0-7500 GCF_006345805.1 Octopus sinensis | reverse complement strand
CACATATTATATGTGCACGCTTGTATATGTGTATCGTATGTATGTATATATGTATAGAAATGCATGGGTACAGTAGGAATATACGCATGTATTATGTGTGTGTGTGTGTATGTATGCATGTAAAAAAAAAAAAAAAAAAAAAAAAAATATATATGTATATATATTTGCATATATATATATATATATATGTATATATATATATATATATGTATGTGCTTGTATGTGTGTGTGTGTGTATATGCGTATATGTGTTTGTATGTATATGTTTATATATATGCATATGTATGTGTAAATGTATGTGTTTTTATGTATGTGTATGTATGTATAAAATATTATATAATTAGGGCTTAGTAAAATAAAATAAATTACTTTGCCACATACTAACTTTCTAGAAATAGCAGCCAATAAAGTTTTTTTAGCCTCTTCCACTACTTAGAGAATTTTTTCCCTCTAACTTTGTTTTCTAAACTCTAATAAATGGTCCCTTTACATACTGAACACTTGATGAAATTGATTAATAACTAATTAACTTTACCCTCCCTTGTTGATATATATATATGTATATGTGTACTGTTGTATATAGTGGTGTGTGTGTATGTGTGTATGTTGTATTTGTATATATGTGTGTGTGTATATGTATGTGTGCGCGTGTGTGTGTATGTATGTGTATTTACCTGTATATGTATATGCATGTGTATATATATATATGTGTGTGTATATGTGTATTATGTATGTATTTATATAGATATGTAATTTATATATATATGTATGTATATGCATCTGTCTGTGTGTGTGTGTATGTGTATATATGTGTATCAGTATTGCGTATGTATACATGTATATGTGTATATGTATGTGTGTGTGTGTGTATATCTATATATATATATGTATATATAGGTATATATATATATATATATATATATATATGTTGTGTGTAGATACGTAATACATATGTGTATAGGTATAAGTGAGAATCTCCTTATTTACCTATAACTCTATTCCCCCTTTTTTTATATATATATTTTTATATATATATATTTTTTATATATTTTTTTATTTTTATTTTTTTATTATATTTTTTTATATTTTTTTTTATTTTATTTTATTTATTATTTTTTATTTTTTATTTTTATTTTTTTTTTTTATTTTATTTATTTTTTTATTTTTTTATTTTGTTATTTTTTTTTTATATATATATTTTTTTTTATTTATTTTTTTTATATTTTTTTTTATTTTTTATTTTTTTATTTTTTTATTTTATTTTTTTATTTATTTATTTTTTTATTTTTTTATTTATCTATTCTTTCATCTAACTTACCACTGACTCCTTGACCACTCCCCCAAGTATGATATTTTGCGCTATGCCTACCCCCAAAAGTCCCCCACCACCACTCCTTTAAACCTGCCTAAATGTATAAATGCTAATACAATTCTTGTTAAATAGCTTCCTGAAATTCTTTCTCTTGAATGAAACAGTACTAGTCCTGTAGAAGCTCCTTCTATATAATAATTAATTTTACTCTGCTATGTATTGAGTACCTTACTTACTGTGGTTAACCCCGAATCAACCCGGGACCTACATATATATATATAATATATATATATTTATTTATTATATAGAGGAGCTTTACAGGACTAGTACTGTTTCATTCAAGAGAAATCTTCAGGAAGCTATTTAACAAGAATTGTATTAGCATTTATACATTTAGGCAGGTTTAAAGGAGTGGTGGTGGGGGACTTTTTTGGGGGTAGGCATAGCGCAAAATATCATACTTGGGGGAGTGGTCAAGGAGTCAGTGGTAAGTTAGATGAAAGAATAGATAAATAAAAAAAAAAAAATAAAAAATAATAAAAAATAAAAAAATAATAAAAATAAAAAAATAAAAAAATAAAAAAAAAAAAAATATATAAAAAATATATATATAAAAAATATATATAAAAAAAAGGGGGGATAGAGTTTAAGGTAATAAGGAGATTCTCACTTATACCTACACCATATGTATACGTATCTACACACACATATATACACATATATATATACATATATATATATATATATATATACACATACACATACACACATATACATACATATCTACATACACACCAATCCACCCGCCCACATATACAAATTTATACCATGCACATGCATATACCTGTCTACACATACACACACGTATATATGCATACACTCACTCCCCATGCATGCACGCATACGCACATGTATATATATACCCACGACCACACATACATATATACACAGAAAATATATATTCATACGCACATACACTCATCGCACACACAACACACCTAGTTCCCTATATACACATATTTACACCTATATATACATACACCCCACATACACATATGTACATATATATATATATATATATACATATACACGCATACATATATATACATGTGTGCACACCATACATATACACACACATAATACACATACCATACACATGTGTACCTATACATACCTACACATACACACATACATACATATATATATATATATATATATATATATATACAACAATCCAATACAGGCCCATTCCCTAATTTTAATTTTATTATCTTCATTTATTACTTTTGTTATCTTTGATCGCTAGAGCTAAGGATCCTGGCTATGGCAGCATGTCCATTTGTCTGTCTACTAGAAGGCAAGTACTCATTCCCGCACGCACACTCATTAGCACGTACATTCACCCATTCGTACACTCATACACATACACGTACGCACGCGTTATATTCATACATACAAACATCTACATACGTTCACGTATATACACATACGTACTCGTACCTACAGATTCGTGTCTACACTTTAGGAGGCTAGTCTATACATATGTATAGACTAGCCTCCTAAAGTGTAGACACGAATCTGTAGGTACGAGTACGTATGTGTATATACGTGAACGTATGTAGATGTTTGTATGTATGAATATAACGCGTGCGTACGTGTATGTGTATGAGTTACGAATGGTGAATGTACGTGCTAATGAGTGTGCGTGCGGGAATGAGTACTTGCCTTCTAGTAGACACAAAATGGACATGCTGCCATAGCCAGGATCCTTAGCTCTAGCGATCAAGATAACAAAAGTAATAAATGAAGATAATAAAATTAAAATTAGGGAATGGGCCTGTATTGGATTGTATATATATATATATATATATATATATATATGTATGTATGTGTGTATGTGTAGGTATGTATAGGTACACATGTGTATGTGTATGTGTATGTATGTGTGTATATGTATGTATGTGCACACATGTATATATATGTATGCGTGTATATGTATATATATATATATATATATGTACATATGTGTATGTGGGTGTATGTATATATAGGTGTAAATATGTGTATATAGGGAACTAGGTGTGTTGTGTGTGCATGAGTGTATGTGCGTATGAATATATATTTTTCTGTGTATATATGTATGTGTGGTCGTGGGTATATATATACATGTGCGTATGCGTGCATGCATGGGAGTGAGTGTATGCATATATACGTGTGTGTATGTGTAGACAGGTATATGCATGTGCATGTGTATAAATTTGTATATGTGGGCGGGTGTATGTATGTGTGTATGTAGATATGTATGTATATGTGTGTATGTGTATGTGTATATATATATATATATATATATGTATATATATATGTGTATATATGTGTGTGTAGATACGTATACATATGTGTATAGGTATAAGTGAGAATCTCCTTATTTACCTATAACTCTATCCCCCCTTTTTTTATATATATTTTTTTATATATATTTTTATATATATTTTTTTATTTTTTTATTTTTTTATTTTTTTATTTTTTTATTATTTTTTTTTTTTTTATTTTATTTTTTTATTTTTTTTTTTTATTTATCTATTCTTTCATCTAACTTCCACTGACTCCTTGACCACTCCCCCAAGTATGTATTTTGCGCTATGCCTACCCCCAAAAAAGTCCCCCACCACCACTCCTTAAACCTGCCTAAATGTATAAATGCTAATACAATTCTTGTTAAATAGCTTCCTGAAGATTTCTCTTGAATGAAACAGTACTAGTCCTGTAGAAGCTCCTTCTATATAATAAATTAATTTTACTCTGCTATGTATTGAGTACCTTACTTACTGTGGTTAACCCCGAATCAACCCGGGACCTACATATATATATATATATATATATGTCACTAACCGAAATAAGTGGATCTATTGTTTAGGAAAATACTATTTATTTGTTAAAGAGTTGTACTGGATGAATTGCGATAATAACTCTAATAGTTCAAATACTAAGAAATAAGCATACTCAATTTGATTTATACCAATGATTTAGGAAAATTAATGGGTTTTTTCCCTTGGCTCTTAAATTTGGGCGAATGGGGTATTTTCCTTGATTGTTAAAATGAAATATATTAAATATATATAAGGATCCCTTCCAAGGGCTCTATTATGGATTTTTCAACAATCTGAGTATGCCATCACGTTTCCAGACATGAGTTCTACTCACGTGACAAGGTTCATCAAAATCGATAAAGCGATGTAGGAGGGAGTTAGCTAACAACTCCACAAGCACACCCACAGATGGAACTTCCCACTTATGTAGTACATGTGTGTGAGTGTGTGTGTATTAAAGCCTGTCACATTTTTAACACGATCACATTAAAGTTACTTTTTCAATAGTCTTCAGTAAAATAAATATTAAATCTAATTCTTATAATTTTTGTTTCTCGGCAGATTGCTTTATGTACCATAGCTGTTAAATTCGTTTTGATCTTACCATTTTTTAATGAATTTAGATAAGATACTGTACACTTTAGTAATTCAAAGAGCTCTTCAGCAATGGAAGTGGCAAGAAATATTCATTTTGCATATGGAATAGACCCGTAATTCTCTGAATATGTCACGATAGTTCGGGAAAATATTCCGTCGCAGATTATTCTCGATCTGAATGACATATTTGTCGATATTGATATTCTAAAAATGATAGTTGAGGGAAATCCAAAGCAATCTGCACAAGAATTAGTAAAACTTTCTTCTACGATAAAACACTTTCACAAAGGAACGTGCCTACACTAAGTCAAGGGTTTCTCATTATCTGATAGATTCTCAGCTTAATTCAAGAGTAAGCTTCTGCTCCTCATTGAAGAGTAAACTTCCTACGGAACCATACCTAGGTAGAAATATCACAAGTGATGGAAAGTGGATTCCCTATAACCATATCATATAGTGAACATCCAAAGAAAAAATACATCTCCAGTCCTTGCTTCTGCGCAAAAATAGTTATGCTCTATTTGGTGGGTAAGGAAGGTTATCGACTATCATGGTGTGTTAAGCCAAGACAAAACAAATAATATGGAGAAGTTTAAAGCATTGCACAAGAATTCGCAGATCATTAGCCAGCTGCAAAATGTTGTTTCTCTTACACGATAAAGCAAGGCCGCATGTGTCTCAAATAACTCAGGAACAGATTATGGCCTAAATATGGAAGTTTACGCTTATCATGCTTACTCTCCAAAACTTGCTTTATCTACTGCAAGAATTTTAAAGAAAAGCAGATTCAAAATTATATTGATTGTTTCTTCGCTTCAGGATCAAACATTTGTGACACAGATAGGACTATGTTATATATATAATTTTCGTTAAATATATCAACTAAAACCAAAGCGGCATGTAATTTTTATCATCTTGAAATACGATAAGAATGTTCTTAGATTACAATTTTGAGGTTTACACATGCGATTATTCAAATTAATGTCAAAGAGTAGTAATACGACAAAATATAAGTCAAATTACACAACAGTCCATTAATTGTGTAAAAAGAGGGGTATTTTTTCTTTTAATTTGGCCTGGGATTTTCTTGAGTATTTGACTTCATTTAAATAATTTGCTGCTTTATTTTTACCCTTTCATCACAAATTTTATATATTAATTTTGTTTGTAGATATTAGGAAAAACCGCTAAGGTAAAGCTAGTGTTACCAAACGGTGCTTTGCTTGTGTCAGTGTCTGGTAAAATGTGTTCCCTCAACCCGAAGTGCTGTAGAAAGGTATCGCATAGTGTGGACGATGATGATAGCGACTCTGGTAAGTTTTTGTGATTTTACTATCATCTAAACACATTTATAAACCGAATAACTTTTATTTGGAAAGATTGGGACGTATCAAACAATATTCTTTAGGCACTGATCTGTACTTCTCATCAATGGAATGTTTTATAGATCAGAAAATTCTGAAATTCCCAAGTTTACTACGAGGTCGGATGTGGTGACGAGGTGGTAGAATCGTTAGTTCGCCAGACGAAGTTCATATTAGCTGTCGCCTGGCTTATTAGCTCAACTACCGCCAAAGTTAACATTGTCTTTCATCCTTTCGGGTCGATAACAAAAATAGTAGTGAAGTACTTGAGCCGATATAATCGACTAACCACCTCCAAAATTTGAAACAATTATGTTATAAAGCAAGGTAGTACCATTAAGAAAGTCTGTAAGAAAGTCTATACGTCTCTAAAGTAAACGTAGTATAGACATCACAGATTAATTCTCAGGTAGAGGAGAGCTGAAATATCACCTCCTTCATCCAGGGCTAATGTCTCTAACGTTGGAAGTTAGTTTCGAAAACGATCCTTTTCGACCAGTACCAATGTAAAGTACAGGTATAGCTTTCATGTTCCTCCAATTCTAGCATATTATCTTTTGTTAGTTTTTGCAAACTATTAATTTATATTTGGGCCACAGATATGATGTTATAAGTTTCGCGGATACTCAGATTTTTTTGTCTGAAAATTTCTTGCAGTAATGTAGTGGCAGTGAACCTTTACTTGATACTGGAGAGTAATTGTGTATCTTGTATAATGTATTGTCGGTTTGTATTATGGTTTTTTGTCGGTAGTATACAATGTGTTATCGGAGCTGTTCTATATATCGTGGGTCTCATGTAAAGTGCTTTTTTACAGTGGCCTTATATAAAGTATAGTGTAACTTACATAATGTTCCGTAACTCTTATATATACTGTAGATCTTATGTAATGTGCTATGGGGTTCATAAAACGAACTTGGTGTTTGTTATTTCGGGAATATATTTTAGATGATTCACGTCTTCATAACAAACTGATTCCTTGATGCTGATACTTTTATCTCGATGTAGTTATTTCACTGTCCATTTTTCTTAACACTATGTGAATGGTGAGATCCGTAACTAAACAAGAGACCAATGACGTTCGATTTTACGTACATTGAGTTTTGATAACTGGTGTTGACCTTTAAAACATTATATCAATGGTTAGTGTTTGGTTCCTGCTTTCCTTTTCTGGTGTACACTGAAATTATGTATTTAACCAGTTTATACAATCTGTACATAGACGTTCACTCGGTTTTACCTGTGTACGAAGAAGGCACGGAAGTAATCTGAACCAAGTGCCAAGAGTTAGATATCACATTTATGTCCAGCTTACCCGGGAATGGGTGGAGACATATGAAATTGTATCGTTACCATGTCT
>NW_021829674.1:30000-32079 GCF_006345805.1 Octopus sinensis | reverse complement strand
GACGGACGGACTGGAATCATGTTGATGCATCGCCTAGTACAGTTTTAATCGAGAAAATTGCCCCAGTGAAGGCGGTGAGCTGGCAGAAACGTTAGCACGCTGGGCGACATGCTTACCGGTATTTCGTCTGCCGTTACGTTCTGAGTTCAAATTCCATCGAGGTCGACTCTGCCTTTCATCCTTTTGGGGTCGATAAATTTAGTACCGGTTAAGCACTGGGGTCGATGTAATCGACTTAATCCGTTTGTCTGTCCTTGTTTGTCTCCTCTGTGTTTAGCCCTTTGTGGGGAGTAAAGAAATAAAAAAAATTGACCCCAGTACTTTTTAGCTCTTGAACTTATTGTCTTGATCTCATTTGGAGAACTGCTATGTTACAGGGACATAAACAGACCAACACTGGTTGCCAAGCTGAGGTATGGGGACAGACTCGGACAAAAAGGTACACAAGCGCGGATAACGTTACATATATATCTATGTATGCATATAGGTGAAAGTACGTGTGCCCGCACGCGCAAGTGTATACGTGTGTGTCTTTGTGACTATATTTGCCTTCATCACCGCTTGATAACCGGTCTTGGTGTGTTTACGTTCCCGTAACGTAGCAGTTTGGCAAACAAGACCGATAGAATAAGTACAAAGCTTTCATAATAAAGTGGAGGCGAGTGGCTTAATGGTTAGGGTGTCAGCACCATGATCGTAAGATTGTGGTTTCGATTCCTGGACCGGGCTACGCGTTGTGTTCTTTGAGCAAAACATACATACACAGATGTACATATACATGTTGCTCCTGTCCCCTCAGCTGGCAAAAATGAGTAATGCTGCGACGGACTGGCGTCCCACCCATCTGGGGAACACATACGCCATAGAAATCGGGAAACCGGACCCATGAGCCGGGCTAGGCTTTAAAAAGGGCGCATTTAGTTTTATTTATTTTCATAATAAAAGCAAAAATATGGTGGGGTCAATTCGCTCAAGTAAAATTCTTCAAGGTGTCGCCCCAGCATGGCCGCAGTCTGATGACAGAAATATACAAGAGATAACAGACAGAAGATATTGAATAACTTAAAGAAGTGTATCCTCGCTCTAAGACGTTATTTATCTACGTGTGTGAAAACATAGTCACTGCATATGATTTGCATTATTTTATTAGTCATGTACAGTAAAATTATGAATAAAATATTTCTCATACGGCTCGACTATTTATCTGCTATCGATTTTGTAAAGGTCTAATTTATAATTTTACAAACCCGAGGCGCCCTTATATACCTCCCACGAGGCACACCGTTTGAGAAACGCCAATATAGACAGAGATATCAATTTTCTTTAATGGACATTTTGCGGCTTGTACTCAGTATTAATTCAAAAGAGAGATATTTCATTTTATATATTGTTAATGTATTTGTGAAAAGAAGCCTTGTGTTTTGTATCAAAAGCTATTAAATACCTAAAACAAATTCTGTTGGTTTCAACAAGACGGGCACAGACACACACAGACACACGCAGGCACAGAGACACACACTCAAACACATACACACATACATGTGTATATTTATGTATGTACGTATGTATGTATGTATGTACGTATGTATGTATGTATGTATGTATGTATGTATGTGTGTGAGTGTGTGTGTTTGTGTATACGTTCTACTCGTATACATATACCGAAATATATGCGTATATATATATATATATGCATATACATATATATATGTATATATATTATTAATTTATATATATATATATATATATATATTATATATATTTATATATATATATATATATATATATATATTATATATTTATATATATATATATAATATGTTTGGTGTGTGTGGTGTGTGTGTGTGTGTGTGTGTGTGTGTGTGTGTGTGTGTGTGCTTCTGTATATATAAATACCTTTATATATATGTGTGTGTGTTTGTAGTAGGTTGAAAAGGAAATCACGAGATGATATGTTTAAGGAAAATAAGACAAGGTAGAAAATGCTAATATAATTTCATCATGAAAAACATTTTAGTGCCGGTTTCAATCATTGCGACATTTCAAATTTTGTGTAAAGTAAGAAAAACAATTAAATTG
>NW_021829674.1:22500-25000 GCF_006345805.1 Octopus sinensis | reverse complement strand
CCCTATGCAAACCCATTTTTACCTCTTCGAAGAAGTGGTCCATAGTAGTCTGGCATCTATCCTTTGAACTTTCCAGCATGGACATAAATACATGCATACAGACACACATTCATGCATACATACATTTATATGAATGAGTGTAGGTGGGGGTGGACGAACGTAGTAAGATCATCTACGGCAATGAAATCGTGTGTCTTAACTTAAACCATTTGACCGTGCTGCCTACTGCATAAAAAAACTCCACAACGTCGATGAACTAAATTTAAAATCTTCACCTAACAGACTAAGGTGCCATATAACGGTGGTCTGTCAACGAAGAACTTAGTCTACGTAGTATGAAAATATGATATCATATCTAGTGATATCCATATCCAAATTTCGAACGATGTTGAACAAACAGGAAATAAAATATTCAATAACATTCCCCCTTTTTCCTCTCTCTCAAAATGTACTGAGAATTAAATCAAAACTCACTCGTTTTGGAAGCAATCATTAAGTAGTCAAGTGATAGCTTAATTAAGGAAGTTCTTGTAACAAAGTCGAAGACAAACTAACTGCGTGAGATAAAATCTGCACTCGATGAAAAAAAAACTACTATGAAAAAATGGAGTCGGACGGGGTGATGCATACCCGGCGCGCAGATATTTTTTTTAAGCATCACCATTATAATTATAAGGTTGTCCCAAAAGATCGTAGAAAGTCTTGGAAAATAATGGTCTTTATTTTGAGGAATAATTTTTGTTGTTTTTGTTAGTACTTGGCGAGTAAAAATTCAATTCGAAAGTGTTTACGAACTTTTGGGACAACCTAATATTTATACTCCGGTGAAATTAAGAAATCAACTCGTAAATAAACAAAAACCTCAAATCCGTCATTGTACATACACGCACGCACACACACACGCACACACACACACAGAGTCGCATATCGATGTATGTATTTATGTATATTTGGAGATAAACCAAATTTTCATCATTTTGAGCAAACTCACCCGATGAGTATTTCTGCCAAATTTGTTGAAAATCCGTTCAGCTGTTTTCCAGTACTTTTGCAAACACACAGACAAACAAACAAACAAAGACGAGTGATTACAATACCCTGCTTTTGCTTACACGCACAGAGTAATAATAATTTTTGCTTCAAATTTTGGCACAAGGCCAGTGATTAGACAAGTCATTTACCTTATGTCACTTCTGAAACAGCAAAAGTCAAGGTGATGTCAGCAGGATTTTAAATTAGAACGTAAAGAACCATAATAAACATTTCTTCCAAAACTAACAATTTTACCGGCTGGTTGTCTTGCGCCATTTTGATAATAATGTTTTCTAATTGATGCAAAAGGCCAGTTTTTTTCACGCGTGGGGATTAGTCAATATAATCGATCTCAGTATATGATCTCAGTACTTTATTATTATGTCTATTTCTTTACTACCCACAAGGGGCTAAACACAGAGAGGAAAATCAAGGACATACAAACGGATTAAGTCGATTATATCGACCCCAGTGCGTAACTGGTACTTAATTTATCGACCCCAAAAGGATGAAAGGCAAAGTCGACCTCGGCGGAATTTGAACTCAGAACCTAATGGCAGATGAAATACCTATTTCTTTACTACCCACAAGGAGCTAAACACAGAGAGGACAAACAAGGACAGACACACGAATTAATGTCGATTACATCGACTCCAGTGCGTAACTGGTACTTAATTTATCTACCACTAAAGGATGAAAGGCAAAGTCGACCTCGGCGGAATTTGAACTCAGAACGTAACGGCAGACGAAATACCTATTTCTTTATTACCCACAAGGGGCTAAACATAGAGGAAACAAACATGGACAGACATAGGTATTAAGTCGATTACATCGACCCCAGTGCGTAACTGGTACTTAATTTATCGACCACTAAAGGATGAAAGGCAAAGTCGACTTCGGCGGAATTTGAACTCAGAACGTAACGGCAGACGAAATACCGCTAAGCATTTCACCCGGCGTGCTAACGTTTCTGCCAGCTCACCGCCTTTATTATTATATCGACCACAAAAGGATGAAAAGCAAAGCTGACCTCAGCGTAATTTGAATTCAGGACATAAAAAAGTCAAAAGAAATATCGCAAGGCTTTTGGCCGACGTGCAAACGCTTGTCAATCTGAAAATAAAGCATTGTTTAAAACGCAAAAATGTCAGCAATAGTTTAGAATAATTAGATTAAATAACGTTGTTTCTCTTTATATTTTTCAGTCTTTAGACTGCGGTAATGCTGGGGCACCGACTTAAGGTGCTTTTTATTCGGATGAATCGACCTAAGTACTTATTTATAAGCCTGGCACTCATTCTGTCGGTTTCTTTTTGCCGAAGCTCTATATTATATAGACGCAACAAACCAACACCGGTTGTCAAGCAGTGGTGACGAACAAACACAACATACAACATCCATGCGTGCATTCAAACACACGCTACATACACACACACATACACGTACACACATATACACGTACACACAC
>NW_021829674.1:7500-15000 GCF_006345805.1 Octopus sinensis | reverse complement strand
TAATAGTAATAACATTTAATAAATGTTGCGAACTGCAAGTTATGGATGATTCTTTTATGACTTTATTGCTTTCAGGCTTAGCTTAAGGTATTTTCGCGCCAGATATCACAAAATGCTTCTGAATAAACATTGCCGGACAGCAAATAGGGACTCGGACATCGCTTAGAAAATAATTTTCATTTTTAACCTCGTATATAGAGTGCACTAGGTATTTTGACCTTAAAATGTTGGGGGAAAAATGCGTATTATACTCGAGGATTTACGGTAAATATACAAGATTCTATATTTGTTATTCATAGGAAACTAATTATTGAATAACATGAACAGCAACGGAATAGTTGATGTTACTATATTCAAGCTAGATATAAATAAGTATGCGGTAAAGAAAAATCAAATATTCTCATACATTTTTTAAATACGAGGGAAAACTCAGGAGTACATGTTTCAATTTTATTCTCACCTTTACACAGAATAGTCTTCAATGTACTTGACAAAGTACCTCTGAAAATAATTTTTACAAACGCAAAATGCCAAGTACAATAAATTATTCCTTCATTCGTTAATCGGATCAACTCACGTGAAAATAATTTATTTGACGGCCTGCAAAATAACTTTTACTTTCATATTTTTCACTGAAGTTGTGCTTCCGGTTATAACTTTTATCACAGGCTTCAATTATTTTGTGTCGTTTAAAATTGCTGTTGTTACATACGTTCGTACGCACACTTACTTACAAAATTATGTATATGTATGAGTCTATGTACGTATATATATATACATATATATATATACTTACACACAAACGCGCGCAAACACCACGTATAGATACATACACACACACACACTCACACAAACACACACACACACATATGCATGCATATATGTATGTATGTATGTATGTATGTATGTATGTATGTGTATATTTAATCGAGGTTTCTCCACCTATGTATATTAGCTAAATCTCCATGAAATCACATCGTACTATCTTGAAACAGGACAACTTGGATATGCTTTTCTTTTCTTTTATTCTTTTATTCGTTTCAGTCATTTTGACTGCGGCCATGCTGGAGCACAGCCTTTCTTCGAACAAATCGACCCCAGGTCTTATTTTTTGTAAACCTATTATTTATTCTATCGGTCTCTCTCTCTCTTTCTCTCTCTCTCTCTCACACACACACACACACACACACATACACACACATATATATATAAACATATACATATATACGACGGGTTTCCTTCAGTTTCCGTCTACCAAATCAAACTCACAAGGCTTTGGTTGGCCCGAGGCTATAGTAGAAGACACCCGCCCAAGGTGTCACGCAGTGGGACTGAACCTGGAACCATGTGGTTGGTTAGCAAGCTACTTACCACATGTAAAGACATGATGTACAGAAGATGAATATTTTTCATCATAGGTAAACAAAGTTTGTAATTATAGACTGGCACTAGTATATAATACCTGAGCTCAGGAATTTGCTGAGACAAACTTTTTGGGAATAGGTGTCAAAAGAACGTTTACAGTCCCTAATAAAATTCCTCAGACAGAGTCTTTGATTCTGCTTAATTAGAGAGGAAATGGTGATAGACAACAACAACTACAACAAAAATAACCAGGTTCCTAAGCCTATACAGTTTCCTCTATGTGGCCGTTTTGTCTGGTAGAAATAGTAAGTCTTAAGGCGGCGAGCTGGCAGAGACGTTAGCACACCGAGCGAAATGCTTAGCGGTATTTCATCTGCCGCTACGTTCTGAGTTCAAATTCCGCCGAGGTCGACTTTGCCTTTCATCCTTTAGGGGTCGATTAAATAAGTGCCAGTTACGCACTGGATCGATATAATCGACTTAATCCGTTTGTCTGTCCTTGTTTGTCCCCTCTACGTTTAGCCCCTTGTGGGCAATAAAGAAATAAGAAATAGTAGGTAAGTTTACCACAAATGAAACACCACCATGATATTAAAAACGAAGGGACAATTCAACAGTGTAGTTTTGGATAAAATATATATTTCTTTACTACCCACAAGGGGCTAAACACAGAGAGGACAAACAAGGACAGACAAACGGATTAAGTCGATTACATCGACCCTAGTGCATAACTGGTAGTTAATTTATTGACCTCGAAAGAATGAAAGGCAAAGTCGACCTCGGCGGAATTTGAACTCAGAACGTAACGGCAGACGAAATACGGCTACGCATTTCGCCCGGCGTGCTAACGTTTCTGCCAGCTCGCCGCCTTTTTTTTTGGATAAAATATATTTAAATGCGAGGCAAGGTTAGTATTTGAATGACTTTGACTGTAGTTCTACTCTGTCAGCGTTTACATGGAGTTAAAAGAACGGCAGCAGCAGAACACAAACAACAGAAATATGACCAGCAGCAACCACTGTACAACCAGCACCATCAGCAGCAATGATAACAGCAACAGGGTAAATGCTGTGAAATCACGTTTACATCCTGGAGCTATTCTATTACAACGCTGTAAGGGCTTACAATATGTCTGACTTAATACTGCGTAGAAATTAGGCTTATATTGATTTCTCGACGTCCAGCAAAGCCACACATCTGTAGTGTCAGCATAAAGATAATGGAGCAATATCGATTGAACAACAATTCTGTGATGTTCATTCGTTTCTCAAAGTCAGTGTATTGACTCAAACGAAGTAACATATGTACATCCTCATTTCAAAAGGGAAAAAGGGATATTTAGTTGCTCTTTCTAGCAAACTGAGCGATCAAAGGGATACGTGTTTCCGAGTTAGCTGGTCGCTGCTGTTTTATGTACCTATTTCTTTACTACCCACAAGGGGCTAAACACAGAGGGAACAAACAAGGACAGACAAACGGATTAAGTCGATTATATCGACCCCAGTGCGTAACTGGTACTTATTTAATCGACCCCGAAAGGATGAAAGGCAAAGTTGACCTCGGCGGAATTTGAACCCAGAACGTAACGGCAGACGAAATACAGCTACGTATTTCGCCCGGCGTACTAACGTTTCTGCCAGCTCACCACTTTCTGCTGTTTTATGTATAATTCATTGCAAGGCAACGAATTAGCAGAATCGTTAAAACGTCTGTTTAAATGTTGCGCTCCGTGTTCAAATCTTGCCGTGATCTAATTTGCCTTTCATCTTTATTATTTATATATTTATTTATGCGCCCTTTTCAAACCTAGCCAGGCTCATGGACCCGGTTTCCCTGTTTCTGTGGCGTATGTGTTCCTCCCAGCTGGACGGGACGCCAGTCCATCTCAGCGTTACTCAAGAAGTTGTAGCGAAAGAGTACAACAGGTGTCGCCTCCTCCCCCTGCGGGAGCCTCGTGGACCTTTTAGGTGTTTTCGCTCAATAAACACGCACAACGCCCGGTCTGAGAATCGAAACCGCGATGTTCTGACCACGAGTCCGCTGCTCTAACCACTGGGCCATTGCACCTCCACTTTCATCTTTAACCAGATAATTAACTTCATTTCACAAGGACGCAGGTATGTAGTTCCAGATCCGGCGCCAGAGGGCGGAATTTTGGTCAAGTGGTTTTTACCAAGGCCTCGTAATTGAAACTAGTAGAGACTGTGAATAAACTCGCGTCATGTTAGTGTGTGTGTGTGTGTGTGTGTGTGTGTGTGTGAATGTATCTTTTATCCTTTACTTGTTTCAGTCATAAGACTGAGGTCATGCTGGGGCACAGCCCTGAAGAATTTTTAGTCGAATGAATCTACCCAGTACCTTTTTAAAGCCTGGTACTTATTCTTTCGTTTACCATTTGCGGAACCGCTACGTCACGGAGACATAAAAACTAAAATGCCAACACCGGTTATCTATTTTTCTGTCTTTCTTTCTGTCTCTCTCTCTTTCACTCTCTCTCTTTCTCTCTCTCTCTCTCTCTCTCTATCTATCTATCTATCTATCTATCTATCTATCTATCTATCTATATGTATGTCTGTGAGTGTGCGTGTATGCCTTTGTGTTTGCTTTTGTAACCCGACATCACCGCTTCAAAACTGGTGTTGGTCCTTTTACATCCACATAAAAAAGAAACTGAAGCAAAACATTTCAAGCGTAAAACCAAGGTCTGATGAAACTAATAGATGCCCTATATCACAGTCACACTCCTCTACATTTTTCCCTAGACATCCTATCCTTTTTGAAAAAAATAGCAACAAAGAAGGCAAATAAGGATTTCCATAATAAAAATAGTAATTATAATGCGTATTTACGTAGTAGTTAAACGTATGCATATTTATACGTAGAAAAATACACACCTCACACGCAAAAATATACTCGTACAGGAACGGTGCGTGCGAGCAACAACACATACATTTATTATTTTCGCAAATGCCTCATTTGGGAAGAAGCCGCAAGGCATGTACATATATAGCTAGCTGCCACAGATAGATAAGCCTATCTGCTCATTAATTGGAGAGAGAGAGAATGACAGAAACATAGACAGAAATACAGATAACAGGGATGTAGTAAGAAAGAAAATGAGAGAGATACATATACAGATATAAAGAGCGAGTTAGAAAATGATTAGGTGAACAGACAGACAGACAGACAGACAAGTGAGACAAGGAGTGGAAGTACGAAATCAATACCCTTTAGCATTCCTGTGACATCTCATCAATTTTAGATGTTTCATTTGATCTTATTTTAACTTGAATCTTCAGACGAGTTGCAAGGTCAAGGTTGGTGAATTTGAACTGTAAAAAGAGACTTGGAAAATCTATAATTTTTTCAGATTGTTAATCTTATTTTTAGACATGAACATTTTACTACGTTTGCACAGCGTTTACATTAAATTTGATCTCCGATCGTCACTATGTTTCTTAAACCTATTTGTGTACATTGTATATTACTTTATCCGAAAGAGGAACTTATATTTCGAAACGCCGGTGTCCTTGAGGGTAATAAACGTTAATACAACTTAGTCTGCTACGTTTGATTACCGCAATGAATATCTGGGTAGTTGCGGTGGTCAGATATAGTGCGTCCATCCTCAAGTGGACCAAGCAGGAAATATCAACACTGGATAGAAGGACGAGAAAGTTGATGACGCTGCATGGAGCGCTACACCCTAAAGCAAACGTAAAAAGACTGTATATGAAAAGAAAGAATGGCGACAGAGGACTAATTAGTATAGACCATTGAATAAGGAGTGAAAGGACAACGCTTGCCGAGTATTTGATAAATAGTTTTGAAGACCTGCTGCGATATGCTGCGAAAGATATGGGTGTAAATACAGATGAAATGATAGGCAAGGAAGAGTTTAACCAAAGAGCTGAGGAGAAAAGAAAAGAAGACCTTCTTGAAATGAGAATGCATTGACAGTTTGAAAGGAATACACAGGACGTTAAGGATAATACAGGACGTTAACGATAATAAAGCATCGTGGGCATGGCTTGAGCGAGGTGATTTGAAGCGTACCACCGAAAGCCTGACCATTGCTGCACAAGACCAGGCTCTCGCTACCAATTCAGTGAAGTATATTATCTGTAAAACTTCTAACAGCCAGAAATGCAGACTTTGTGAAAAGAGTGTAGAAAATGTGACCCACTTGGTAAGTGGATGTGAGAGCCCTGCACAAAAAGAATACAAGCGTCACCACGATAAAGTGTGTGTACATCTTCATTAGTTCTTATGCCGTAAATACCAATATGAAGTAACAGGTAATTGGCACGAGCATGTACCAAGTAAAGTGATGCAGTATGGTGGAAAAGTAACGATAGTCTGGGACTATGATTTTCAGACGGATCGTGTAATCGAACACCGCCGGCCGGATATTAGCATATTGAATAAGAGAGACAAATACTGTAGCCATACCAAATGACATGAATGTTGCGAGTAAAGAGGTTGAAAATATCACCAGATACTCTGAATTGAAAGCGGAAAAGGCAAGACTGTATGGAATGCGAGAGAGTAATGTAAAAGTGATACCAGTGGTGATCGGAGCGCTGGGCTCAAACTCCACTGAAAATTCAAGACTTCCTAAGGCAACTGGAAACCCCATGCAAGACTGATGTCTTGCAAAAAGCAGCCTTATTGGGCACAGCGCACGTCTTAAGGTAAGTATTATCTGTCTGAGGTCCTTGTTGTGACTTGACAGATGAATAAAGACTCCGGTGCAATTTTCCCTAGACTGTGTTACGAAGGAATAATAATGATAACAAAGATTCGAATTAATAATAATAATAATAATAATAATAATAATAATAATAATAATAATAATAATAATAATAATAACAATAATAATAATAATAAGAGTGCAACTGTTATCGAATGAGTAACATCAACCCTTAAATAATGATGATGATGATGATGATGATGACAACAACAACAACAACTACAATAATAATAATAATAATAATAATAATATAATAATAATAATAATAATAATAAGTCAGACATTGTATTGAATGACTTCAGACAAAAATCATGCCTCCTCATTGATATGAGTGTCACAATCGACATAAAGGTATCTGACAAGACCTACCAAAAACTGAACAAGTATAAAGATCATAAAATAGAAATTGGCAAAACGTGGAACCTGAAGACTAAAACAATACCTGTTGCCATAAGTGCTCTGGGAATGATAGCAAAAGGGGCTGATTGCTAGCTAGCTCAGATACCAGGAAATCCAAAAGCAGAAGAAAACCAAGAGATAGAGCACATGGGAACTACTCATATCCTACGTAAAATATTGTTTAAGTAATCACAGAAATAGTTTAATTCGTATACAGTGTCAAAATACTTTTAAATGTACATTACAGCAACCACATTTTACTGTCATTTTAGCATCACCAGACTATCGTTTATAATCAAATTACTTTTAAAACAAACATCTAATTTACTTATGCTTTGACAGACATTAATCTTTAGAACATTACTCTCTGCGAAACCAAACATATGGCCTCGTAGTCGCGACACCGACTTGAACATCAAACTTGTTGTCTCTTGAGGTTTCTGGGTGAGACTCGGTGTCAACTAATAAAAAGAAAAAGTTAAACATATAATAATAATAATTCCCTTTTTTCTTTTTTTTTTTTTAAATTTTATTTTTATGTATTAGACATTCACTAGTACAACACAAAAAAAAACCAAAAAAAAACCCCCAAATATATGGCACAGAACTTCCAACCTGTTGTCTCTTGAGGTCTCTGGGTGAGACTTGGAGCCAACTTGTACAGACATAAAGCAAAAGTCAAACATAGAATAATAATAATAATAATAATAATAATAATAGTAGTAGTAGTAGTGGTATTAGTATTAGTAGTAGTAGTAGTAGTAGTAGTGGTAGTAGTAGTAGTAGTAGTAGTAGTAGTAGCACCAGCAGCAGCAGCATGCCCTGATGCAGTACCAGGCAGTGGCTCTCGTGGCTTCTGATCTTAACTGATTGGAAGTGTTATCATGTACATTGTTTTGTCTTGGTATAAAAGATGGGCTACAGCAAATATTCTGATCAATACCACAGATTTTCTTGTCAGTTGTTTGACCTTAATCAGTTGA
>NW_021829674.1:0-2500 GCF_006345805.1 Octopus sinensis | reverse complement strand
CATGTATATATATCTATATTATATATATAATATATATATATATACACCACACACCATACATACATACATACACAAATACATACATACATATATATATATATATATATATACACCACACACCATACATATATACATACATACACACACATACATACATATATAATATATATATACACCACACACGCACATACATCATATAGAAACACACATACATATACATAAATATATAACACTCATATGTTAAATCTAGCAGAACATTTTGATACCAACTCACATACTTTGTACATATATGCATATAATACATAAGATATAATATATTGTGTATATATATTATATATATATATATATTAATATATATAATTATATATATATATATTATATATACACATGTAGCTATACATAAAAATATATGTGTGTGTATGTATGTGTATATATAAATATGATTTATATATATGTATATATATATGCATATATATTATGTATGTATATGCATGTATGTATGTATGTATGTAAGTACGTATCATATGTCTGTAGGCAAGATGACACATATTCAACGATATTCAAAGAATGGATGGATATATACTAATTAGACTTACCGATGCCATGCCTTCCAGACCATCCGATATTTGGAGTGTAATAAGAGATATTAACAATAAGTAATTCTCTACTGCAGTACTGAGATTCTACTCTCGTTGTTTCGGGGGTGCAACGGTTTTTTTTTTAAATATTTTTTTTATTTAAGTGTCTTTAGAGTTTTTTTTTTTTGTTCCTTTTGAAAGGAATGTAATCATGCGTTGTATGTATGTATGTATGTATGTATGTACGTATGTATGTATGTATGTATGTATGTATGTATGTATTTGTATATACATGCACATGCATACATGAGTGTGTATATATGCATACTGGCATTTATATATATACATGCACACACGTGCACTCATACACACACATATATATTACACACACACACACGCACACACATATATATATATATATAATGGATGTTTGTATGCTTATGTGTCAGAAATGCAATACCCACACATGTACATATACATGCGCATACAATACTTACATACGTACATGCATACATGTATATATCTATACGTATACATATATGCATTATATATATATATATATATATATATATACGCATACGTATATATATATATATACATATAGCATATATATAGACAATATATATACATATATATATATATTATATATATATTATAATATGATATATATATACATGTCCATATTATATACATTATGGATGTACACATACATATATATATACAAACATACTTACTGCATATATATATATATAAATATGTATATGTATATGTATATATATATATATATACATATACACATATACATGCATATATATATACATATACATATATATATATATACATATACATATATACATATCCATATATATATGTATATTTACATTTATATATATATGTATATATATGTATATATATGCATATATATATATATATATGTATATATACATATATATATATATATGTATATTTACATATATATATACATACATATATGTATGTATATGTATGTATGTATATGTATATATTTTAATATTGATATGATTATTATCATTATCAATCTGCAACAGTTACAGAGTCCCGCAAGGGCTGACAGTAACGCACATCAGCACTTGACAGAATGATAAGTACCATTGCACGAAACTTTAGCTTTTAAGTGACTCTGTATCTCTCGGCGAGTAATAAGAATGATAAATAATAACAACACAATAATAATGATAATAATAATAATGATAATAATAATAATGATAATAATAATAATAATAATAATAATAATAATAATAATATAATAATAATAATGATGATAATAATAATAATATAATATAATAATAATAATAATAATAATAACAATAATAATAACTACACACAGAGACGTACGTATGTATACATACATACATATATATATATGTACACACACACTTGTATATATATATATGTATATATATATATATATATGTATTGTATATATACAAGTGTGTGTGTGTACATATATATATATATATATATGTATGTATGTATGTATGTATGTATGTAGCTATGTATGTATGTATATATATATATATATATATTATATATATATATATTATATATATATATATAATGCCTGCCTGAAGATGTCATAATCCAAGATAAATCCCATTCAAGTAATACTGTATTACTTTTTAATCTTTCTCTTAGGAATTAATGATAGGTAATCCTATATATGTCATCCACATGTATATATCTATTATAAATGTATATCATATTCATAACGTTATTATTAGCATTAATATCTACATTCATAACGTATTTCCAATTGTGTAGTAAAACATGTGTATCACAGAATTTAAAATATGTACCAAATTTTTCAGTTTTTTGCTTTAACCACCTCCCCGTGTGTGTATGTGTGTGTGTGTGTGTGTGTGTGTGTGTGTGGTGTGTGTGTG
>NW_021829673.1:30000-31998 GCF_006345805.1 Octopus sinensis | reverse complement strand
ACCAGAAAGAACGTCCGGGCAAAAATGTTTGTGAAGAGCAGCAGTCGCTCATGCATACCGTCTCTCCCTCTCTCACACCCACTGATTTATCCAAGGGAATGGCAAAGAGCCGATACAGCATGGTGCCAGTAATGTCGCAACTCATTCTACAGCTGAGTGAAATGGAGCAACGTGAATAGGCCAATGATAATAGGTCGGTGTTCAAATTCTGCTCATATTCATGTTGTTCTTGTAATTATGAAATAATTCCGATAAGAAGTAGAATTCGCTATGATATATAGTCGAGGTGCTCTGATTTCCAGTAGAAAATGATGGGTGTGTGGGACATACATAGAATCACTAACTTTATTTTGTTCCTTCTTTCTCTTCCACCATCTGTCTTATATATTCATGTTTTTTTTTATTTATCTGACGAAGGACTGGCATCCGAATGTCAAAACTCTTTTCTTTCTAATACGACATTTTTCATATTAAAGTTGTTCCACTCGTGTTATCTTCTCTTTTGCTTATTACCATATAGATAATATATATATATATAATATATATATTTTGATAAATAAAACGAATGGTAGCTTACTGCACTGAACCGGTTGTTTAGTGTTCCACCTGTGAGGGATCGACGTTAGATGTGTCGAAACAATTGTTGTGTTAATAATAAATTCTCGTATATTCCATATTCCGTCTTTCATTTGCCATGTGTTTTTTTGTACGTCTTCTAAATGTTTTACGTTCTTGCCCAGTTTGTATTTTTCTACATAATATATATAGCGACGTCCGTACCCTCGTTGGCCTTTTGTAAGTACATATTCCTGTAAATTTGGTACGACTCTACACACTGTCTCTCTCTCTCCTACATTTCTCTGCCTTTCACACTTTGCACTCTACTTTGATATGTCCCCTTCTCTCTCTCTACTTCTCCTCCTTTTCTCTTTTCTTGCCACTGATTCTTTGGTCTACTCTTCCCACACTCTCTCACATTTCTCTGTCTTTCTCACTTTGCACTCACAAGCCAATCCTTGGCACGCGCTCTTTCTCCCCTCTTTAATTCCTTCTTTCTCTCTCTTCTCCCCCCTTTGTGGCCTTCGTCCCTCTTTCTCTCTCTCTCTCTCTCTCTCTCTCCTCTGTTTCCTTTGCCCACTTTCTTTCTCTCTCTTCCCTCACGTGACCGCTGTCAAAATCAGCTTTTTGACCTCCGACCACTGCCGTGAGAACATCGTTGTCTTCGTCTGCCGATAAAGGCATTATTTCCAAATACGCCAGCTAAATTTGTTGTACTGTTTATTAGTCGTAAGGCACCCGCTGTTTTTGTCCTGTTTTACCATTATTGTTTTTTGTATTTTTTATATTTGTGTGGCATCGTCCGTTTTCTGTCCCTGTTTCGTATACATTCGATCCTTCTTTCCAAGAAATCTAATGCTCGTAGCTTAGTTTTCCTTGGGGCTGGCCGGATCGGAGCGATCTCAAGATTAATCAGCCGAAATTGCTAGGATGATCGGCTCTCTTGACTGAAGATTGAAGGCTTCGAATGTTCCGTCCGTGTTTTTTTGTATCGTCTTCTAAATGTTTTACGTTCTTGTCCCAGTTTGTATTTTTCTACATATAATAGATATATACTATATATATATATATATTATATATATATATATATATATAATATATATATATATATAGTATATTGAGCATTACTATACATAAATGCCACACGCTAGGAGGGACTCTTAAAGTCAAAACCAAAATAAATGAACACATCCTACCGGTGTTTATTTATTTTTAAAGTTTTGAATTTAAGAGTCCCTCCTAGCGTGTGGCATTTATGTATAGTAATGCCCTCTATGTGATATAGATAATTATATTTAAGAGAAATTGGTCGATTTTCTCTTATGAGGTTTTTTTCGCGCTAACTACTTGATAAATTCTTATAAGATTTTATCCTATTTTTAAATTATACACACCACACACACACACACACACCACACACACATATATATATATATATAT
>NW_021829673.1:10000-25000 GCF_006345805.1 Octopus sinensis | reverse complement strand
GACTTATTCTTCGTAAGCCTTGTGCTTATGCTATCGTTCACTTATGCCGAACCACTAAGTTACAAGGAGGTAAACACACCAACATTGGTTGTGAAGCGATGGTAGTGGGACAAACACAGGCACCCAAATACATATATTCGACGGGCTTCATTCAGTTTCCCCTCTACCAGATCTACTCACAAGGTTTTGTACGGTCCGAGGTTACAGTAGAAGACACTTGCCCAAGATAGCATGCAGTGAGACTGAACCCGAAACCATGTGGTTTGGAAGCAAGCTTCTCACCTCACAGCCAATTCTGCGCCTATATATATATATATACAATATCCTCTCCAAAAATAAATATAAATATATCAAAAGTATCTAGTAGAGTATAGCTGGGGGATCTAAAAACCCTTCTTCAACTTCCTTCACGGTCTCAAAACGGGCGGTTCCAGAACTTATGAGGGACGCATGCGCCAATCTGAAATGTAAAAAATTTGCTTCGGTACCTGAAGAAAAAATCCTAACGTGAAATATTTTCACTGTGGATGACGCGAACGCTAATACCAAAATTGTATGAATGATACAATGAATGGAGTTGCCTTGTCACCACATGATTAAAGGATATATATTTGATGTTGCCAACGTGAACGCTTTAACGGATTGTAAAAACATTCTCGATAGCCTGAGAACACTACAAGTCTTTCTTGGAACATGCCTATAAATAGATGTTGCTACGACGTCAAAGAATGAAAGTGATAATCACGCAGGTATCCACTCATATACACAGACATGCAGGAAGTAAATAGACATCTTTAATTTTCAAAATATTTTATTTGATATTAATTGGTTCAAGGATAGGTTTTCTTCTAGCTGCTCGTCCATAATACCCAAGTTTACGCAGATATGTAACACACGTTCTTGGACTAACTTCTAGCTGTTTTGCAATGTCAGAAGCCTTCGAATGGGGTTCGTTTTCCACAATTCTCTTCAAACAGCGAAGCTTCCTACCTGAGGGCCCAGAATTTGTTGATTCTTTTCCTTGACTTTTGAATTGCACTATAATTCTATTAACAGTAGCAAGAGGAATTTCGGCAATTTTCGACAATTTTTCGCTGGCTAAGACCAGCCTCAGATTGCTAAACAATACGACCTCTTTGAAAATCTGACAGCTCTGCTGAATTTTTTTGTGCGTGGCATGGTTACTCTTCGCAAATGTTTAATATAATGGCACCTGGAATGAAAAAGAATAATTGCTTTGTTAATTCTACACCACTGAAAACATTAAGAAATTTTGAAAATTAAAGGTGTCTACCTACTTCCTGCATGTCTATATATAATATATATATATATATATGTCCATAAATAACTTTTACAATTTGAAAAATTCAGAAGAAACCATTCAAAACAAGGATAACTCAGGAGAGTTTATTGGCAAACAAATAATGTTTTTATTAGAAACTTCAGAGCATATCTACGTGGACTCAATTGGTCGCATGCAACACATCTAGAAGATAGAATATAATGAACTGTGACAGTTGTAAAGACGATTTATGAGCAGCCTAGGTCTGTGTGAGTGTGTGTTGTGTGTGTGTGTGTGTGTGTGTGTGCAGACATAGATAGATAGATAGATAGATAGATAGATAGATAGATAGATAGATAGATAGATAGATAGATAGATAGATAGATAGATAGATAGGTAGACCTTTTAGTAACCCTTGTGCAACCAGGGGATATTACACGCATATAATAACGGGATGGTTAACAGAGCTTTCGGCATCTAATAAATCAGACACTCATAATGTTAGACCCTTAAAGAGATCCAGTGCATTAAGGGTGAAACCTGAAAACTATTAACCACCAATCGAAATTTTCACTTCAGCAATTATATTCACTCGCTCCACCCACCAAAAGAACAAGGATGCCTAGCCGTAATATCAATTTAAACAGTTTTAAATGTTGCATCGAACCCACTGCACAAACTGGTACCTACCGTGTGTCCTGGCGTTTCAATGATAATTCGACATGCACTAAACAATTAGTGCCATGATAGTCGGTAAGCGGTTCCGCGGAAAGTAGTTCCTAAATGGTGAGTAGAGATACATATCCAGGGGAGTTGTACAGCTTTATCACAGCAAAGCATCCGGCGGAGGACTTTCTGGTTATCACTAGAAGGCCGAGCTTGGCTTTGTTGTCATAAAATATCGGATGGAAACTATATTCTTTTCTGCTCTAGGGACAGGGCCTGGAATTTGGGGGGTAGGGGTCCAGTCGATTAGATCAACACCAGTACACAACTGCTACTTATTCTATCGACTAAACACAGAGGGGACAAAACAAAAACAGACAAAGGGATTAAGTCGATTATATCGACCCCAGTGCGTAACACTGGATGATGATGATAAGGAGGAGGAAGAGGAGGAGGATATAAAGTGAAAGTATACAAAAGCAATCATTATTTTCCATCGTACCGTTAGTTCTGTTTCATTTTGAAAAAAAACATATCATTTTATGGTTTAATATTGTTTATATTTTGGATTACATATGTATTATATGTATATATATATATATATATATATATATGTGTGTGTGTGTGTGTGTGTGTGAATGTACCTAAATTTTTTATGTGCTTAGGGCTTCTATTGGTTTTGATCTGGCCTTAGCTGGGACATACAATGTAGAATTAACGCTGAAAATGTGACACACCTCACAATTATTCCCAAAATCCCATCATGATGCTATCCTGTCTAAGAATCTAGGTGTATTGGCGACAACATTTAATTATGATTCCATCATACCTACAGCAGGAACAGATGTCCAGTAAAAGTTAATAAAACATTAAAAGTATAGAAGAACTGTGAAATAATAAGAAATATGCATCAAGCGCACGAGAGATATTAATTCATAACTGACGTTTGTGAAGTATTGGATTATTTTAGTCAGAATAATGTCTTAGATCTATGTTCCACGTAACCAGGAAGAAGGTAGCTAATTACGAAATGGCAATTAAAATACAATTAATGGAAATGTAAAAATATGTATATCATTCTGGAAGTTTAGCATGTAATAGCAGTTTATACACGTTAATATACATACAAGTGTTTGTATATACACATGTGCATAAGTGAAATCAATCAGATTTAAACACTGAAATTTAAAAGCCGAAAATGAGTAGAAAAGAGAACACCTATGCTGAACTATTGAAAAACTTGCAGTTACTCTATACAGATTACAGATTTAAACCTGTAATTATTGGGGCCCTGGAATATGTAGCACACTGCCTAAATACCAAACTTGAGAAATGAGGCTTCACAAAACCAGAAAGGTGAAAGCAAGTTCGAAGACTACAGATCCAATCCATCACCAGAACTGTTAAAATCTGTAAAACTTTCCAGAAGTTTATCATTTAAATATATATGAGTATGTCTAGATATGCAAATATATGATTGAGAATACATACGTAAAATATTCGAATTTGTACATATACATACATAATTAGGCTTCACAAAACCAGAAAGGAGAAAGCTAATTCGAAGACTACAGATCCAACCCATCACTGGAACTGTAAAAATCTGTAAAACTTTCCAGAAGTTTATCATTTAAATATATATGAGCATGTCTAGATATGCAACTATATACAATACATAAAGCAAAACATACAAACCTGCACATATACATACATACATACATGCATACATGCATACATACATACATACATACATACATACATACATACATACATACATACATACGTACATATGTATGTCTGCTACCCAAGATATCTAGTGTTATACGTTTATGGAAATGTGCTATTTACTTCAAATGAGAGCTAAAATAATACCGCGTAATATAAAGCTAAGGACAGAGGCGCTAAACAGGCGAGGTAGTACGATTATAAATATAGAAATAAATATTTAGAATATATGGAAATTATACAGAAATGAATTGCGATTTCCCCTTGCTAACCATTCGGATGATTACATTGTTGATCGACAAAAACAACTGAAATATCAACGTTAAATCCTCACTGCTAAGAATATGGAATTCTCTAAAGTTGCAATAGATTACACAGTATATGTGCATATATATATATATATATATATATATATATAATATATTATATATAATATGTATATATGTAGTTATATGCATTAATATATACGCACACACGCAAATACACGCCCTCACACATATATCTGCGCAAGTACGCGCATATGCGCTCAACATCAGCCCACACACACACTGTTCCTTCCCACTGATAAAATTGAATTAGCAATCGAAACATAGCGCCGCGTCTGGTGAAAATTGGAATTTATCGTATTCCCACTTCCTTGTGTATTTTGTGTGTATACCTCAGCAGTAATGTCTCATAGTAAGTTTGTGTGTGATATGTACGTCAGCTTGTGTATGTATACATGTTATATATATATATATATATATATATATATTATATTATATATATATGCATATATATATACATATATATATATACATGCATATATATATAATATATATATATATATATACATGCATATATATATATTTATACATGTGTATGTATATGTGTATATGATTAGGGGTGAGCATATATTTTCTAGATAATGCTATATCGTGTGTTTCATCAGATAACAGCATTAATTCTTTTGTTGAAGTTCCACTGCCAGAAAGATGACGCCATATTAGAAGGTAGGCGTCCACGTCATTGCTTAATTAGTAACACTAACGAACGGATTACGATATTTCCCAAAAAATAATTTCAAGTAATCATCACGCTGTTGTTGATGAACCCGAAGTTAGCTGTCGGCAGTCATATAACCGAGCCATTCCTTCCATGACTATCTCGTCTTTAATTCACCGAGTGTCTATGAAGATTGCAATATTTCTGTAACATTAGGTGTTGAGCTGAGAGAATCGTTAGCATGCTGGGAAACAGGCTTAGCGGCATTTCATCCATCTTCGCATTTTGAGCTCAAATTCCGCTGACATCGACTTCGCCTTACATCCTTTCAGGGCCGGTACTAGCTGAGCTCTGCAATTATTGTAATCGCCTTACAACTCCTCCTGAAATTACTGGCCTTGTGCCTAAATTTAAAACCAACATTTCTTTAACATTACCATATGAATTTACTGAGATTTCCTCACCATTTCCACGAAACGAATGGTTTAACCATTTACAGTCTCTCTAATTATCTCAATACTTGTGTTGTCGTAATTGATATGTTATTATTTTGTTGGTGGTACTGTTGCTCTTGCTGTTGAGCGAACGGCCTTCGTCTCAGAGTTTGCAAGATGGGAGAAGTCCGAAACGTGGTCCTTTGCTATTCGTAAGACCCGCAGAAGAGAAAGCAGGTCAGCCCCCGACACCAAGAGCATCGACGGATAGATGAATGTCATCCAGGCTCAGCGGTTGCGTAGGCAGTCGGGGACAAGAAACAGGAAGAGAGAGTGAGAGAAATTTGGAGCGAAAGCCTACAACAGGGGTCGCCACCACCACCTGCCGGAACCTCGTGGTGCTTTAGGTGTTTTCGCTCAATAAACACACACACCGCCCGGTCTGGCAATCGAAACCGCGATCCTCCGACCGCGAGTCCGCTGCCTTAACTAACGGGCCATTGCGCGTCCACGTTAGTGGTGCTGGTAGTGCTGGCTTTGTTAATGCCGTCATTGTTGGTGCCAGCGATGGGGATGCAGCTATTTCTGGCGGCGGCGAACCTTTTCTATATTTTTTTATATTCCTTTTCTTAATAATGAATCTTTCTAGAATATGAATAATAATTCCATGATTGATTATAATGCTGTCTCGACGTTGATGTCTTTATATTAATTTTATAATATAAAAGTTCTAAATAATTTGTTTGAATTATATCGTAGTAGACATTCGGCGTTTTAGAAATTCGAAATAATACATTATCAGTAATGGAAAAATATCGTTTTCTCTTCCTCGTTTTATCAGATATTTAATTTTAATTTAGCTTTTCACTGAAAACTTCAAGACCTTAACTCATCATCTGCTTTAACAAAACCTCCTTAGAATAGGTTGCCTGTAGCGAAATTCACTGTGTTGCAAAACATCAGGATCAGGGGTCCGTTTTGAGGTGCAGGTGTGGCTGTGTGGTAAGTAGTTTGTTAGTAGTTTGGAATCTCATGGTTCCAGGTTCTGTCCCACTGCGCGGCACCTGAGCCATATGTCTTTTAGTCTAACCTTGCGCCGACCAAAATATTTGTGAGTGGGTTTAGTCGACGGAAACAGAAAGAAGCCTGTCGTATTTGTGTGTATGTATGTGTGCGCGTGTGTTCGTGCGTGCGTTCGTGCGTGGGCATGTGTGTGTGACAGACAGTGAAACTCTGTGTGTGTATGAGTCTGACCCCCACCACCGCCTGACAACCAGTGTTGGTCTGTTTACGTCCCCGTAACTTAGCGGTTCGGCAAAAGAGGCAATAGAATAAGTACTAGGCTTTAAAAGATAAGTCCTGGGGTCGATTAGTTAGACTAAAAGCCTTCAAGGCAGTGCCCCAGCATGGCCGCAGTCACATTACTGAATCAGATAAGAGATAAAAGATAGAAGATCTATCTTATTCTTGATCAGTAATTCAGTCATCTTTCAGCAGTCTCCGAGATTCTGAACAGTCATGTGCACTAGCAGTTAGTCTTCTGACTAAACTACTAAAAACTTATGCAACCGGTACTCCACGGCACACTAGTGTGTGACAAGGTGTGCCGCAGTGTAACCTGAATATAATTATTTCCCTATACTTTTAGTTGTAGTTTTAGTTCAAGTGTGCCACCGAATTCTGAAAAGAATATAAGTGTACCGAAAATGACGAAAGGTTGCGGTCTACTACTCTATATTATTAAATATCGAAATAATATTGGGTCATCCCGTAAATAATGCGGTTGCTTTATAAAAAATTCTGTTTTAATCTAAAATATATGCTCCTTCATTTTCTACAATGTTCTTCCAATCTATCTGGTAGACTTGTAAGGCCTCTCTTCCAAAATTCACTTGTCCGTGACGAAAATACTCTTCCAGTACTGCTCTGACCTCGTCAACAGAATTCATATTTTTCCCGTCCAAATGATTTTGAAGACTGCTGAATAAATGATAATTTGATGGGGTGAATATGGTGGGTGGGGTATCATTTCCCATTCAAACTGCTCCAGCCATTGGAATGACATCCTCGTTGTATGTCGTCGAGCATTATCCTGATGGAAGAACACCTTTCATCTTTAAAGCAAAGATGGTCATTTTCCGATGGCACGCAGGTGTTGATGAATGGTTGAATGACCAAATTCAAGCTTCTCTGCTAGTTCCTCAACAGTTACGATGGGATTTTGTTCCACCAGGGTTTGCAAATGTCCTCGTCAAGCTCTACAGGTCTTCCAGGACGAGGGTCGTCTTCTAGGCTGTAGATTCTGGCTCAGTAATTCTGGAACTACCGTTGGCACAGACTTACGCATATTGTCCAATCCCCATATACTGCATCGATATTCCTCGCACTCTGCGTTGCGTTGTTGCCTTTATTGAATTCAAAAAGCAAAATATCTCGAATATGCTCCTTCGTCACTTCAATTACAGCTTTGAAAACATAACTGTTAAAATCGAGCTACACTCTTTAAAACTTGCACTAAGACTAAGGACAAGGTGAAATTACTATCTGCTTTTATAGCAAGTTGATGAAGGTAGTTTATCCCGTCCCACTCCGACTTTTAGTTCATGCAATTGAAAAAACCGTATTATTTATGGGATAACCCAATATTTCCTACTCCTGCGTGCGTACAGCGTTATATTCTTACCCTTTATATATGCGCAGGGAGCAAACATCTCTACCGAATCGAAAGCTGGACTTTGGAATAGGAGCATTGGAATTGTCTTCCTGGTAATACAACAGGGTTTTCATCGCTTAACCCATTTTAACCCACAGTCCTCGTTTGAGGACAGTTGTATTTGGTCTGTTTTATTGCAATAAAGGTTAACTGGACGCAAAATAAAGCGTGTTGTATTTATTTAACCATTGTATTGGGTTTATTTACTGCAATAAAGGTTAACTGAACGCTTCCGTATGTTTGTTATCCCTATTTATATAACTATCTTCAAAATTTCGACAGGGTTAACCCGGGTTAAAATGGGTTAAAAACAAACCCAAAGCGAGATATGGACACATTACACACATAGCTCAACATAAAGAAAGCCTCATGACTATGCATAAATGATATAACTATTCTGTGTATTGAGTACTACTTCTCTCGTTTGTATGAACAAATCAGACATTTGATTTGATCTAGTTTCAGCTCATGAGCTGTGGCCATCCTGGGGCACAACCATTAAAAAATATAATTATATATATATGTTAATTTCAAATTTTGGCACGAGGCCAGGAATTTCGGAGAATTTCGGAAAACCGATTAAATCAACACCAGTACTCAGCTTGTTCTTATTCTATCCGCCCAGAAAGGATGAAAGACAAAGTCGATCTCGGTAGAATTTGAACTCAGAACGTGAAGACGTACGAAATATCGTTAAGCATTTTGTCCGGTGTGCTAATGAATGGTATTAAATATATATACATACATGTGTGTGTGTGTGTGTGTGTGTGTGTGTGTGTGTGTGTGTGAATATATATATATATATATATATATATATACATACATATATTCACAGACACACACACACACTTATAATATATTGGTGTGTCTGGTGAAAGTCATTCTCTTTTATTGGTATATTATTTAACACTCTCATCGGTAAAGTTTTCACTCATTTTCTTATTTATTTATTGAGTGAATGACTCTCCCCAGACACAACAAAATATGTTTCAACACACGATCTCACAACATAAAGAATCTTGCAAACCAAATGCCAAAACGATATATATATATATATATATATATAATAAAATACAAAATGGGACAAGAACGCAAAACATCCGAACAACTAGGTGAAAAAAAAAGGGACAACAAAACATCCAGAAGACGATACAAAAAACACGGACGGGTCATTCGAAGCCTTTTTTCTTCAGTCAAGAACCGGATCATCCTCGCAATTTCGGCTGATTAATCTTGAGATTGCTCCAATCTGGCCAGCCCCAAAGAAAAACTAAGCTAAGAGCATTAGATTCCTTGGGAAAAAGCATCGAATGTATACGAAACAAGGACGGAAAAATAGACGATGTTACACGAATATGAATACAAACATACAATAAAAAAAATTTAAAAAACAATAATAATAATAATAACAGGACATAACAACAGGCGTCTTTCGACTGGGGACGAATTGAATTCAGGTGGCGTGTGTAGAAATGAAGCCTTGCGGCAGAGGGAATAATATCGATGTGGCAGTGACTGTGGGCAAACGCAAAAAGGGCTAGCAGTCGGCCAACGGTCACGTGAGAAAAGAAGAGAGAGAAAAAGAGGAACAAAGAAATTAAGGAGGGGGAGAAGAGAGAGAGAAAGCGAGAGAGAGAGTGTGTAGCAGTAGATAGACGGAAGAATCAAGATATATATATATATATATATATGAAAAACAGAAGAGACAGACACTTTTATTTGATATGGCTGGTGGATCAGATTCTGACCTGGAGAGTAAACAGCAATAATAACAATTAGAGATTCTACTAGTTAAAAGTCGTGTGTGTTGTCCCATTATAAATCTGATCAAAGACTTGCACCAATTCTTGAGCAGATGTTATGTCATAATGTGAATTCTTTGAAATTCTTTGAAAGGAAGTTGCCGGCATAACACACATCTAAAGTGCTATCTTCAAAACATGTTTAGTGTCAGAACAGTTTATATAATTCAATTTAGATATCTTTCGTTGGTTAACATAATCTGTAGATTAAGCAAATCTGTCAGACATTAAAGGACTCAATACACGGAATGTAAAGTGTCTGTGTGTCTTTTGACTTTTATGGGTTTTGCAGAAATGCTAAAGTTTGAGATAAAACACATTCTCTAATTTGAAATATTTATATTTCTTCAAAACCGAAATGAGGAAAGCAAATAAAGAAACTCATTTTGTTTTAGTTGTTCATAAAATTTAAGTAAATCTCTAGATGTGCTGGGGCACTTCTTTTAGATTAAAAGCTTTCTGTTGTCTTTATAATCTGTGACGAATACAGCACCATGCCAAGCCAGACTGGTATTTGATGGATCTGCGAGACAGTAGCGGCTGTTTCGCCATTCTTTTGCAGATCATGTGTCTGGGTAGTGCATCTAGGTGTCACTTAAATATTCTGGAGAAAATTTAGCTTAAATAGCTGAGCTACAGATCTGTGTTTCCCGCATTCGTTCTTCTTCCAAATATCGAAGTTTTACAGGTACAAAATGTGCAATTAGGGAAAGCTGCTAAGTTAATGGGGAATACTGTTATTATTTTATAATAGCGAAGAATATGTATTTGGGTGTGTTGTGTGTGGCTAGATATAAGATAAGGTTGAAGTAACATTTGTAATGTTGTATATCATAAATGCATCGAAACGATAAAGAAATCCGATTTCTCGAAGATTAACGCAATAAAAATAGGACTTTTCCCCGAGATAATGGGAAAAAAATAGAGAAATGGATTCTCTAATCGAAGGAGTTTTTCCTAAGCTGGAATCTATCTCAATTTGCTTGTGAGGAATTGGATTCCGGGAAAGTATTTCCCTATCCAGAAATGTTATCAAAATATGTCATTTACTCCAGAGGTCTTCTTCATGTTGTTGTAGGTATTGTTGAGACCCAGCTGAGCTCTGATTGATCATACTCAGGATCAAAGAGATTCCACGTAGAACCATGCCATGCATGTTCTTCAGATAAACTATATCTAAAACTGTGGGGCGTGGATGGGTGGAAGTGTTTGCGTTGTATTGGATGTGAGGAAGGGAACTTTCAAATCCTTTTTACTATATATGCAGGAAGAATTTTTTCATGGGCAAAATCAGTCAGAACATCTATATGCATATACGCGTGTATATGTGTGGTGGGGGATGCGTGTGTGTGTATGTGTGCGTATATGTTTGCGTGCATATGTAGGCACGTATGCGTGTATATAATGTGTATATATATATATATATATATATATACATACATACATATGTATATATGCATGTATGTATGTATGTATGCATGTATGTATGTATGTATATATATATATATATATATATATATATATATATATATGTATGTATGTATGTATATATGTATGTTTGAAATGGAAAATAAGATAAATGGTATGTATGAATGTTTGTATGTTTGTATGCAAGCACGCATGCGTGTTTGCGTGTGTTTGTGTATGTTTGTCTTCGTATAAAAGAGTAGAGGGTGATATTAGAGAAAGTTAGATGACATCTCCTAAGAATTTCGTTCTCCCAGAAATCTGTAAACAACGTTGTGCGTTAATGAATGTTTAGAAAAGGTTTCGGAAAATAACATTTCCTTTCCTTCATTGTACCGACTTCCCATGGATAGACCGCTAGTGCATCGAAAAAACAATTCGCCACAAATTAACAATTTATCAATTCTTCAATTAGCTGATAATGGCAGAAGGATACAAGGAACTGATTTCCTGAGAAAATACAGAACAACAGACGCACACAAAGGAAGAGTTAGTCACCAACAAAGTGAACCGTATAAGGAATACGATAAAATATATTCAGAAGCAATTTCTATTAGAAGAGATGCCAGACAAGATTCGTCCATTAGCAGAGATGTTGAAGTAAATGAGATTATTGTGTAAGAATTTCTAATGGTTCCAGACCAATGTAACCGCTGTTTCGATATTTACAATGCCAACGACTGACTGTAGATGGTTAGCATCGTAATGGCCCTGTAATTATATGTGTATATCAGAGTATGAATGTGAGTTCACGTGGGTGCAACGTGTGTAAGTATATAATTGTGTGTATGTGTGTGTGTATATGGATATTCCTATCTTTGTCGATGTTTTCAGATAATATTTTAATCGGGTGAAATGTATAAGGATGTGTGTATGCACGTATATATATTATATATATATAATATATATATATATATATATATGCGTGTGTGTGTGTCAGTCAGTGTGTGTGCTTAAATCGTTCATTCCAACTTTAATCGCATTTCTAAGTAAACAAATGTAATGCTTCTACAAGTATAACACATGTCTAAATATACTAATATGCACTGATGAACCTTAATTAGGTTGAAACACACAATAACAACAAGCGAACAAATGGAAAGCATGTTTGCTGTTCAAATATATTCCTCATGTATATGTATGTGTGTATGTATGTATGTAAACGGGTGTATATAAGTCATATAACTGCCATTCTGTTGATTACAAATATGAATGTTCCAGTTCATTCGACATATACATACATGCATATATATACATATATATATACAGCAGGCTTCTGTCAGTTTTCACGTACCAATTCCACAAGGTTTTGTTCGGCTCGTGGTTAAGACACACTTGCCCAGAAATATGTATTTGGGAGTCAAACATCTTACCACACAGTAATGCATTTGCTTACACACACACACACACACACACACACACACAACACACACACACATACACACACTCATACAGGCACCCACACGCACACACACACACGCGCACACACACACATACACACTCCACACATACATTCTTTTATTCTTTTATTTGTTTCAGTTACTTGACTTTGGCTATTATATATACGCTTCCACTCTAGGCACAAGGCCCGAAATTTTGCGGGACCAAGCCAGTCGATTAGACTAATTCCAGTACGTAAGTGGTACTTAATTTATCGATCCCAAAAGAATGAAAGGCAAAGTCGACCTCGGCGGAATTTGAACTCAGAAGGTAAAGACAGGCGAAATACCGCTAAGCATTTCGCCCAACGTGCTAACGTTTCTTATTTCTTTACTGCCCACAAGGGGCTACACACAGAGGGGACAATCAAGGATAGACAAACGGACTAAATGGATTATATCGATACCAATGCGTAACTGGGACATATTTAATCGACCCCGGTGGAATTTGAACTCAGAACGTAACGGCAGACGAAATACCTATTTCTTTACTAACCACAAGGGGCTAAAAACAGAGAGGACAAACAAGAACAGACAAACGGATTAAGTCGATTACATCGACCCCAGTGCGTAACTGGTACTTAATTTATCGACCCCGAAAGGATGAAAGGCAAACTCGACCTCGGCGGAATTTGAACTCAGAACGGAACGGCGGACGAAATACCGCTAAGCATTTCACCCGGCGTGCTAACGTTTCTGCCAACTCGCCGCCTTGTGGCCATTATATATTGTCTACAGACACATGTATATTTAAAGGATCTCATATCATGACTATTCTCCAGCTAAAGCAGAGGCCAACTGATACCATTTGGGGCTTTTTAATGACCGTCTTTGTTTTCCCTCGCTACTCCTGACTCCTTACCTTTTCAACACTGCCTTTCCTACAATATTTATTACACACAATTTCCCTCAAATCAATCATGCCAGACACGGTCACAGCTCAGATACTCAAACACCATACATACAGGCACCACACCATTGACACCCAGAGTCGTGTTTTATGATATACAGGGTGGCCCAAAACTAGGTTTACAGTTATCACCAGGCACTTTAAATTTGTTTTAAAACATTTTATTAAGTTTAAATTCCTATCTTAGAATTAACTAAATTAGCATAGAATAATGGCTTCATATTTTATTTATAATTAAGATCAAAACTGTTAATATATGAATCTGAAAGAGATAGTTGAATAACTGTAAACCTACATTTAAGCCACCTCATATGTATGACCCGTGGTCAGCTTTCCTTTCGTTCTGTCCCATTTTCACACCGGTTGTATTGTTGACCGGTCCTAAATTATCCGTGTCCCACTATCTTGTTATTTGTTCTTAATTTACATTATTCACATTATTTACATTTAACGGATATTTGTCCTCATCTTGTTTGTTGCTAAAACAACGTTTCGGCTGATATACCCTCCAGCCTTCATCAGGTGTCTTGGGGAAATTTCGAACCTGGATTCTCATTCCTGAGATATATTTCGATGTCTTCACACACACACACACACACACACACACACACACACACACACACACACACACACACATATATATGTTTCTGTGTCTGTGTTTGTTCCCCCACCGTCGCTTGACAACCGATGTCGGTGTATATATCCCCGTAACTTTACGATTACTTTACGAAAAAGAGAACGATAGATTACGTACCAAGCTTACAAAGAATAAGTTCTGGGGTCGATTTGCTCGACTAAAGGCGGTGCTCCAGCATGGCCACAGTCAAATGGCTGAAACAAGTAAAAGAATAAAAGATATATTATATATATATATAAATTATATATATAATATATATATATATATATATACATACATACATATATATATCTCTCTCTATATAAACGGCAGTTTGTCTGTGCGTGTTTCTGTGTGTCTGTTTGCTTGTACCCTCACCCTGACCACTGCTTTCAACCGATTCTGATGAAACTTGACACACACATAGCCCAATGTCATAATTCAAAACTAACGCAGCGAAAATTTTGAAAAGTTCCCCCAGTTCTGAAAAAATCGATAAATTCGACATGGGGTCGAGAATCAGAAACACAAAGCGCAAACTGTCTAGGGGACGCAACTCCACCTTTTTTAATTAAAAAAAAAATTTACCATCGTTTTTTTCCATTTTTTTGCTAATTTTTGGCTATAACTCTCTAAAAATGCATTATAGTTATTTCCCTTACAAACCTGAGCAACGCCGGGCGATACTGCTAGTATATATATATATACATATATGTATTTGTGTACATATATATATATATATACAAAGATATATATATATACACACAAACACGTACACACACTCACGCAATCACAGTTTTATATGTACACAGACGTGACTATAATTATACACAAGTATACGTAAAGATGTCTGCGTTGTAGTGAATTCTTCTTTACGCGAATGTACGTGTGTTGATGTGTGTGTCGCGTTTGTATGTGTGTGTGTGTATTTGCGTGTGGTGTATATGTGTGTGTGTTTGTAT
>NW_021829673.1:0-7500 GCF_006345805.1 Octopus sinensis | reverse complement strand
AAATCCACTCACAAGGCTTTGGTCAGTCTGAGGCTATAGTAGAAGACACTTGCCCAAGGTGCCACGCAGTGGGACTGAACCCGGAACCATATTTTTGGGAGGCAAACTGTTTTTACCACACAGTCACACCTGCGCTAATCACTGAACCACCACGACTACAAGTCACAAATATGATCCCAACTAGTGCCATTCCTCCGCTCAATTGCCTGTATGAACTCCTATACCACTACCTATACTTCTAGCATCGCCACCATCATAGCTATCACCTTTGTCACCAACATTGAGTCCTACAACCATTAGCTACCACTAGTAGCGAACGGGTGGCAATATCATCGTCGTCATCATCATCAACACCATCACTACCGTCAACATCGTCATAATCATCATTATCATCAACATCATCATCGCCATCGCCATCACCACCGACGTCACCACTCCCAATATCTCAAGCACTATTGCCATCTTCATTGCTTATCCAAGTAAAACACCCATGCAGAAAATCACCGCCTTTGTTGATACCACCACGCACCACCATATATATATATATATATATATATATATATATATATATATATTATATATGTATGTATGTATGTATATGCATATATATATGCACATATACACATCTATATATCGCATACATATACACACACACACACACACATACAAAAACTAGAGCACACACCAACATCGTAGCCGTCATCACCATCACATAGTTGCTACCACTAATACAAAGTCCACCTCCTCCAACAACATCATCGAAAGAATAATAATAATAATAATGATATAATAATAATAATAATAATAATAATATAATAATAATAATAATAATAATAATAATAATTTTCTTCCGTTTCTCGCCGAGTATTTTCCAGGTGTATGGAAAACACTCGGCGAGAAACGGAAGAAAATTTGAAGAAAGAAGGAAAAAACATAATAATAATAATAATAATAATAATAATAATAATAATAATAATAATAATAATAAGAGGTTTCATGAAAAAATCATAGAGTCTGCTATTACACATCACGACCGCGCCACTAAACGGCTGCAGTCCAATGACTAAAACGCGTAAAGTTGAAAAGGATGGCCACAGCCCCCCCACACACACACACACTCACACATATACACACACACACACATAAACATACGTGTTTGTTCAACGACACATATCTCTTATGTATGTAAATTAATACAAAGTCACACTTGAAAATGATCGTCTCAGTAAAGTTAAGCATTTCACACTTCTCTATTTCATTTCTTTGCATACCAAATTCAAAGAAACCTTCCAGTAAGAATTAGTGACCTGTTCATTTTAGTTGTAGAATTGGCTGCGCAGGAAGTGGATTGATTCTCAACAGCATGGTCCCGGGTTCAGTCACACTACTGCGTGGTAGTCAAGGCTAATATTTTCTACAATATCTGTGGGTCGAACAAAGTGCTCGGAATGGACTTTGTTGATAGAAATTGGAAGAAACTCAGGACAGCCACATTATGTTGGCGAGCTGGCAGGAACGTTAGCACGCCGGGCGAAATGCTTCACGGTATTTTGTCTGCCGTTACATTCTGAGTTCAAATTCCGCCGAGGTCGACTTTGCCTTTCATTCTTTCGGGGTCGATTAAATAAGTACCAGTTACGCACCGCGGTCCATATAATCGACTTAATCCCATTGTCTCTCCTTGTTTGTCCCTTCTGTGTTTAGCCCCTTGTGAGTAGTAAAGAAATAGGTATTTCGTCTGTCTTTACGTTCTCAGTTCAAATATACATATATATATATATATATATATATATATATATATATATATATATATATATATATATATATATACATATACATATATATATACATACATATATAATATATATATATATATATATATATATATATATATATATATATATACATATATATATACATACATATATAAATGCGTGTCTGTGTTTGTCCCCCAACCCCATCATCACCACCTGACAACCGATGTTGGTGTGTTTACGCTCCGTAACTCAGTGGTTGGCAAAACAGACCGAGAGAATAAGTACTGAGCTTACAAGAAATAAATCCAGGGCCGATTCGTTCGATTAAAGGCAGTGATCAAGCATGCCCGCAGTTAAATGACTGAAACTTGTAAAAGAAATAAAAGAATTATGTATATGTATGTATGTATGTATGTATGTATGTATGTATGTATGTATGTATGTATGCGTGTGTATATATTTATATATACTTATACATGCATGTGTATGTGTATATATATGCATATATGGGTGCAGGACCTAAAATACGAAAACACGCGTTAAGTACGCAAACAACGAGAGGAAAAAAATAGAAAAGAGGACAAGTAAACACAGAAAACGACCTTTCATCAGTTTTCGGTTGTCTATCTACCTCTCATTTCGAGCATTCAACGATATGTCTTCGAAGACAGTTGCTCCCATAAGTACCAAAATAAAATTAGGGATTCATGGCGGGTCGAGTTGAGAACAAAAACTGGACAGCGGAAACATACAAGGAAACCGATCGCAAACAGACATGGAGTATCCTTAGACCAGAAGAGGAAAATAATGAACGCTGGGAGAAATATTTTTTGAAAAGAGAAAAGATAGAGAGGAAGAGAAAGACAACGTCCATTCCTTTGAGCGTCCGTGCGGGAAAAGAAAGATGAACGACGGCCACCTGTAAGCAACGAGAGAGAGAAAAAGAGAAAAAGGGAGAGAGACAGACAGACAGACAGACAGACAGACAGACAGAAAACGGTGAAGGGGAGAAAAAGGGATTTAGAGAGGGGATATGCATACTCATATTGACGTTAAATACTCGAAATAAGGAGTCGATTGACAGCCTACAACTGATGAAGGGTTGTTCTCTGTGTTTACTTGACCTGTTTTCCATTTTTTCTCTCATTGTTTGCGTACTTAACTCGTTTGTTTTCGTATTTCATGTTGTTTACACAGTTGGTGACGTCCTGTACCCATATATATGTGTTTGTGTGTACATGTGTTTTGTTTGTGTGGGGTGTGTGGGGAGTGTATACATGTATATAAATATTATACATTGCATGCATTAATATATATATATATATACATATTATTTATATTATTATATCAATGAACGCAACGCATCCATTTCCAAGTACGCTTATATATATATACGTACACATATGCATACGTTCATACTGAGATATATATACATACATACGTAGAAACAGAGAAGGGAAAGACAACAGTTAGATATATAGACAGACAGACAGACAGACAGACAGACAGACAGACAGATATTAGGAAGTAACTGAGGACTAACCTATCGATATTTCATCATCAAACGCGAAGAAAACAAAACGTTTAAATACAAACAAAAATGAATTGAACGTCGAGAAGATATATTTTGTCAATACTAAGATGCAAATACTTATTAACATAATTTATTATGGCAAGGCTCTACATTAGAACAGAAACTGTTATGAGTGTAATGGCTCTTTGCATATTTTAATGTACACGCCTGATTACGTCATTTTCGGATATGTAGTGAATATCACATGACTATGACGTAGTTTAACATAACATTATAAGTTGGTGAACATTTTCAGTGAATATTGGATTAGTTTAAAGATATTGTAAAGCCACGTTAGATGAAGTACAACTTGGTTCTATGTTTGTGCGGGTATGTAGGTATGTGTGTGTCTATGTAGATATACATACGTGTATATATACAGATAAATACGTGTTTTATAATAAACGTAAAGACAGATAGACAGACAGATAGATAGAAAGAGGTCGAGAGAAAGAGAGATAGAGACCTCAAATAGACGGATTGATGAAAAGACATATATATAGATAGATATGTTTCTTAATTAGCCACACATGGCTGAACACAGAGGGGACAAATTACAAAGTGGAGCTTTTCTTTTTGGGGAGAAAAAAAAGGTTTTCGATCAAAAGGGATCGTAAAAAAGAAAATATAAGAAGAAAAAAGATAGATAGATAGATAGATAGATAGATAGATAGATAGATAGATAGATAGATAGATAGATAGATAGATAGTTAGTCAGACAGACAGATAGATAGGTATAGAGACCAAAAGAGGGGCATACAAACGGACAGACAGGTGGACAAACAGACGGAGATATAGGTGGATAGATAGATAGATAGATAGATAGATAGATAGATAGATAGATAGATAGATAGATAGATAGATAGATAGATAGATAGATAGATAGATAGATAGATAGGTGAATAGACGGAGGCCTATATACATAAATAGGTATAGGATGACGACATTACTGTGGTTGAGTATTTCTCTTCGTAATCACATGGTTTTGGGTTCAGTTTCCAACAAAGTAAAACTATAGAAGCCCGTCAAATGTATGTGTGTGTGTGTGTGTGTGTGTATATGTCTCTAAATACACACGTGTGAGCAAGCATGTGCATCATTTTGGCTTCTGTTTGTACTCCTCCTCAACGTTTAAAGTCAGAGTAGTTTTCCGTAGTCCTTACACTGATCGACAGAATAAATAACAGAATTAAATACCAAGTGCTGGTGGTATGGATTTGTTTCATTAAATCACTTCAAAACGGTGTCTCAGAAACTCAAAGCTAAAATATAAGTATACATACGGATATGATTATGTATGGTTGTAACCATGTGTGTGTTTTCTTGAGTCATATTCTTGTAGACATTCGGTATTTGTAAACCAGAAGCGGATAAGATGCTTCCTAATAAACCTATACATGCATTCTTTTATTCTTTTATTCTTTGTAAGCCTAGTGCTTATTCTATCGCTCTCTTTTGCCGAACCACTAAGTGACGGGGACGTAAACACACCAGCATCGGCTGTCAAGCGATGTTGGGGTGACAAACAGATACACAAACATACATCTCACTTTAATCCTATATTCTACCGCTACAAACTCTTACCTTTCCTCGACGGACACTACTTCTCCGTTGGACTTTTTTACCTTTAAGGACACCTACCCTCTGGCTGCACCTCTCCTACACGGATCAAAGTGACTTTGTTATTGATGTGAAACACACACACACACACACACACACACATATATATATATATATATTCGATAGATATAGATATATATATAAGACAGTCTTCTTTCAGTTTCTGTCTACCAAATCCTCTCACAGATCTTTGGTCGGCCCGAAGCTATAGTTGAAGACACTTGCCCAAGGTGCTACACAGTGGGACTGAACCCGGAACCATGTGTCTGGTAAGCAAGCTACTTATCACGCAGCCACTTATAGTATAATCTAAAAAGTCTCTTAACTCTGAAAGGAACGAAAAACTTGATTGTAGTATGGTTTTTATATACCCAGTGGATCGATCGAGTCACCAACACCGAAGTCCCCAACCACGCCAAGATACCCAACATCCTCATCTATATATTTCTTTACTACCCACAAGGGGCTAAACACAGAAGGGACAAACAAGGACAGACAAACGGATTAAGTCGATTATATCGACCCCAGTGCGTAACTGATAAAAGGCAAAGTCGACCTCGGCGTAACGGATGAAAGGCAAAGTCGAACTCGGCGGAATTTGAACTCAAAACGTAGCGGCAGACGAAATACTGCTTAGCATTTCGCCCGGCGAGCTAGCGTTTCTGCCAACTCGCCGCCGTACATCCTCATCTATAAGTATATATTTATACTTATACGTTTGCACACACAGAAATGCACACACATTGTAGCTTGGTAGTGATACATAGTACTAGATAGCTTTCATAGACACACTCACATAATAAACAACCCCACACAATATGTGTATATGTAGGGGCTACGTGGTGTCGCTGATGTTTTTTTTTTCCTTTATTGTTTGTTAGGAACTTTGATGTTGCTGGATGAATGGATCGATAGCTTCTGGACAATTTTCCTTATGTTCTATTGCAGTTGACTGACACAATATTCTAGAGCAGACAACGAACCAACTTATTCGACATTTTCGAACTCATCCATGTTATTATAGAATTGTAAATCTTCAAATCTTCTGTCTATAGGTCAATGTATAGAAAGACTTTAATGGCAGTCGCGACGGTAATGGTAATGGTGGTGGTGTTGCTATTGTTGGGGACGTCGGGGGTGCCGCTACTGTGTGGGGGAGCTTTCCATATTCTTATCGTGTAACTTTATACACACACACACACACGCGCAACATATATATATATATATATATATATATATATATATATATATATATATATATATAATATATATATATATATTACATACATATATATATACATACATAACATATATATATATATATATATATATATATATATATATATATATATATATATATATATATATATATATATATATATATATATGTATGTATATATATATTCATATATATATATAGGGTGATTCAAAAGTCTCCGTACGTAGAGAAAATTTATTTTTTATTAAGAAAGCATGGTGTATCGCGGAAAGATACATGACAATTATTGAAGGAACTCACCACCAACTCCTTTGCACACGTATCACCAGATGTGTTGCTACGAGTTCATAATGAGTGGGGGTAAACGTATTGCAATGTCTATTCAACACAATCGTAACTCTATAGAGACTGTTTAAATAACAACAAACTGTTCTTATAAAAAAATAAATTGTTCCTATGAATGGCGACTTTTGAATCACCCTATATATATATATATATATATATATATATATATATATATATTATATATATGTATGTATGTATGTGTGTGTGTGTGTGTGTGTGTGTGTGTGTGTGTGTGTGTCTGTGTCTGTGTCTGTGTATGCACATAGAAACGATGTTGTCTAAGCTGGCTTAATTGACCTTGATGTTGTAGGAGTTGAAAAGTTTCTAATATTTATGGCTTGTAGAAAAGTGTTTCTTTATTAGCATCAGGCACTTTCCTAGCTATGTTGCTTGAATCTTCTCGGTTAAATGGAGGATTGAACCAAGTGCTATTTCACTTTCTGAGCCTCTTCGGGTTCGAAGGTGAGGTGTGTTTTATATATACAAACTTCACGGTAAATCTACTCCACGATAATGCTTCGTTATAATGGAGAGTGGGCCTTTTGAAGAACTATTTATCCATTGATATTCTACTTACCCCTGTGAATAGGATTCTTATTTTATCTGGGATGGTTGGAGGTTTCTGCAGCTATACACGGCTTTCTCGCGGGGCTTTCAGGAAGGGAAATACTCGCCAGCATTCTTGTGTAGCGGTACGTTCAGAAAGTCGAATTTGGTAAAATTGGTGGTGACCGGTATACAAAGCCAAATTCTTTGAAGATCTCTACCAGATCCGTCCTGAACTTGGCTATGGGGTGGCGTTCATATTGTTTGGGATTGCCAGGCAATCTTCTCATACAAGGAGATATAGGGGTTTGTGCGCCTCCTTGGGTTACAGTACGGATGTCCTGAAGAAGTCAGCGATCTCAGCCCTGTGGCAGCTCCCGATAGATACATTGAACAGTGTGTCGATCTCATTCTTCACCCAGTTGGAATGATCGACATTC
>NW_021829672.1:17500-27500 GCF_006345805.1 Octopus sinensis | reverse complement strand
TTAAAAATCCCTCTGTTTCTGCTTTGAGTCCTGAGCTTCTCAACCATTGCTGGGATTTTTCTTTGTCTATTTCTTTTGCGTTTAGTTTAGTCCAGTATTTACCATGAAGGGGCTTTTCTTGCCATCGTTTTATCATGGTTCGTTGCTGTTCTATTTTTAGTTTGGATTTCATTTTTTTTATAGCTTTTGTTGTTTCTTCATCTTCTTCTTCTTTCTTCTCATGTTTTTAGGTGGTATGATTTCTTGTTTGTATTTGTCAGCTTCCTTAAATACTGAGAACAGTTTTTTGTTTTGCTCGTGTTTTGCCGCTATCTGGATCAGTTTTCCTTCCTTCTGAAGTAGATATTTTTGCAGTCCTATGGTGGTTATTTTATAGTAGTTTTCCAGCTGTATAAGGCCTCTACCACCTTCTATACGTTGTATATATAGTCTTTCTATGTCAGATTTTGGGTGATGCATCCTAGATCCTGTCATTATTTTTCTTGTTTTCCTGTCTATTTTGGTCAGTTCATTTCGTGTCCAGTTAAGGATATTGTAGCTGTAACTTATAACTGGGACAGCTAAAGTGTTGATACCTATTATCTTGTTTTTAGCATTGAGCTCTGTGTTTAGTATTGATCTAACTCGTCTATAATATTCTTTTTTTATTTTCTCTTTCATTTGTGTGTGTTGTGTCTTATCTAGTTCATGGATTCCTAAGTATTTGTAAGTTTGGCTTTGGTCTAATTCTTTTATTTCATTTGCTTCATCTAGTGTGATGTTGTTACTCTTAACTAGTTTTCCTCTTTTCATGGTTACTTTGGCGCATTTTTCTAATCCAAATTTCATATCTATTTCTTTGGTAAATCCATGAACTGTCTTTAATAGTGTTTCCAGCTGTTTGTCATTTGCAGCGTATAGTTTTAGGTCATCCATATATAAAAGGTGGCTGATCGTTTTGCCGTAACATTTATATCCGCATCCAGTTCTATTTAGCATATCAGATAGAGGTGACAGTGCCAAGCAGAAAAGGAGTGGAGAGAGCGTATCTCCCTGGAATATTCCTCTTCTAATGGGGATGTCTTTGGTTTTCATGAGTCCCTCTTTTGTTTGGAGGTGTAGGACTGTTTGCCATTTATTCATAGAGTGCTCTATGAATTTTATGATTGTTGGTGCTACTTTGTTAATGGCTAGTGTTTCGAGGATCCATGTGTGGGGGATGCTATCAAACGCCTTTTTGTAGTCAATCCAGGCCATACTGAGGCCTTTCTTCTTTCTGTGGCTGTCTTCAGTTATGGCTTTATTAATCATTAGTTGATCTTTACAGCCATATGAGCCTTTCTGCTCTTCTGGAACAGTTTGTTTTCGTCCAGGTGCTTGTTCAGCCTTTGTGATATCACTGCAGTAAATGCCTTGAACATAGTAGGGAGGCAGGTTATTGGTCTGTAGTTTTCTGGTTTTTCTGTTTCATTTGATTTGGGAATTAAGATGGTTTTCCCCTTCGTGAGCCATTCAGGCATTGTCTCTGGCTCTGCTAGTACGTTGTTAAAGTTTTCAGCCAGCTTTTTGTGCATTCCTGTTAGATATTTCAACCAGAAGTTGGGGATCTTGTCATGCCCAGGTGCCTTCCAGTTGCTTAGTCTTTGCAGTGCCTGGGTGACCTCTTCAGTTGTTATGGGGGTCCAAATTTGTTCAGATGCCGAGTTTGTTATTTTGATACTCCTTTTTTTTGGTGGTTCGTTCGCCGACCATATTTCTCCCCAGAATTCTTCCAATTCTTCTGCCGTTGGTGCTGCAGTGACTTCTATTTTATTTTTGCCCAGTTCTTGGTAGAACTTTTTGGGGTTGGAGTTGAACTTTTTGTTTTCTTCAAAGAAGCGTTGGCGTTTCTTGTACCGGCGGATCCTTTGTGCTTTGGCAAGGATATCTTGCTTCAGCTTTTCTTTTATTTCAGGCAAATCTTTTCTGTGATGTTATATTTGCGGAGTATTTTTGTTCTCTTTTTGTTGCTCAGTAGCGTTGATTCTTTGCTGATTTCATTAAGAATCGACAGGTCTTTTCTATTTTTTTTTATTTTGCTTTGGATGTTATTTATCCACAGGGTTTGTTTGGGTGGTGGTACTCCTGTTTGGGCGGGTTTGGGTGAGTATCCAGCTTATTTCGTTTATTTTGATTCTTGGGAGGTATGGTCGGTGGTCCATTTTGAGCTCTGTGGTTTTCAGTTCTTTGATTATTTTATTTTTATATTATCATAATCATTAGGCTCCCCTTCGTTGTTTACATCGTGTTTGTTGGGAATGTTGCGTTTGTCTTCGTGTTTTACAGTTTCAGTGTTTATATTATTGGGCATTGTTGTGTGGCTTCTATCTACATTTTCCTGGTGTATGTTTTCTTTTAGGTGTTCTATTTCTATTTCTGATATTTTTTTTGTGTTGAGAATGTATCTTCGTACGTTAGCTAATTTATTAGGGTTCATTGCTGTATCCAAGTCTAAATCTCTATTATTTTCCTTCCATATTTTATATGTATGTGTTGTTGTTTTTTCATTTTTTGGGTAGAGTACTGCTGTGAAGTATGCGTGTAAGATAGAAATGTATTCCTCACGTGTCCATTTACGTCTTTTGGTTTTATTTGCGGGACATGAGGTACAACGTCCGGCCCATTATTTTGACGGTCGTCATTTTCGTAGGGTACCGGTCCGTTTATTTCTGTCGTCACATTATTTCGCACGTGTAGTTTTTCGTACATTTTTTGTTGTAGGTTTATTGTACGTACCGCTCGATTGTTATTCTTGGGTTGAATAGTATCGGTGGCATTTAATTTCTTCGTAGTTCCTTTGTACATGGTGTTTGGGGTCGGAGATGATCGTGATGTTTCACACGCATGTTTACATGTGTTGCGTTAGAGGTGGAGATGATATCGAGTCAAAATACATCATTTCGTTTCGAAAATAGTAATAAATTTCAATTTGTATTACTTACTCGGATACAGTCCAATTCTTTGTTAGTAAAACTTTGGCTCCATAGGATGTCCTTGTTTTCGATGTTTGTGGATAGGTTTCGGAGCTCTGAATTTTCCTTCTTACATCTTAAAAGTCCCCCGGTGTTCTCTTACATCTTAAAAGTCCCCCGGTGTTCTCTTACATCTTAAAAGTCCCCCGGTGTTCCTCTTACATCTTAAAAGTCCCCCGGTGTTATTATTATTATTATTATTATTATTATTATTATTAGTATTATTATTATTATCATTATTATTATTATCATTATTATCCTAATCATCATCCTCATCATCATTATTATTATTATTATTATTATTATTAATATTATTATTATTATTATTATTATTATTATTATTATTATTATATTATTATTATTATTATTATTATTCGACTTGACGCAGGTTTGGTCTTATTCCTGGTAGAATGTATGTGGTTAGCAGGTTCCTACCTCTTTCTTGGATACCCACAAGCTTTCAATAATCTTTCAAGTCATCAAATCCCTTCTGATAAACTTTCCTCTTCCTAAGAGGCAAACTTTATGTAGAAGCTCTTCCACCAGACCTTCTATTCCAGTCTCCTTCAACCGTTTCTCTATTTCATTACTCACAGTCCCTAATTTAATAATTATTTCAGACACAACCATACAGTTTTCATATTCTAAATAATTCTCGCAATTTCAAATTTTAAGGGAATCTATTTCTTTATTTCTTTACAATCCTGAAATCAAACGGACATGATGGATTAGTTATTAAACGACTTCGATTTTCCTTGTCTATTATTGTTTATTATTTTCTATTTTTTTTATCCGTTTGAATTGGAAAATCCTATAAAATATGATTCTACCTCCCAGTGCAAAATCTAGAGAGCTTGGTCATACTTCCATTTCTTATTTTCTCCCCGAACCAACTTGGAACATTCTGCAACAATGTGTGCCATCGTTTCATCCCAAATTCCACACACACACTACATTTAGCTGACACCCCCCATATTTTCTTAAGTTGTTTGTTTTTAAACGTCCGATCTTGAGTTGCTATAACAAGGCTATCTGTATCCTTTTTCAGTTGCCCATTTTTCAACCAAGCACAGATTTTGTTCCACATACATTCCTAGAGGCTTCCCAAAACTGACCATGCAAAAGTTTTTCTTCAACCTATTTAATATACTTTCTTAGAATTTCGTTCTTGTCCTTTTCTCCTCTCTCACCCTTGATCACTTGTTCTTCATCCTTGTTATTATCATTTTTCTTTTTAACTCAGGTTTTGTTGGAATTCCTGAAGTCTTGTATGCGTGGCGGGTTTGTTACCTGAAACCTATGGTACCATACTAATCTGTTCTTTTCAATTATCTTGTATTTTGCTGGTGATTCTGGCCGTGCCAAGGAGGCAAATCTTTTGTAACAGTTCTACCGGGCACTCTATTCCAATTACCTTTATATTCCTCTTGATACCTTCTGATACTGTTCCCAAAGGCACAACAATAAACTGGCGCTATCTTCACCTTCTTCATTTTCCATAGTCGGACCATCACGTATTTAAGATTAGGTGCATGGTAATTTAATTAACTGGTATTTTTATCTTGATGCTTGATGACAGCAAGTCTTCTCAAATCTCAAGAATCTTCCTTAGCATCCATACAGAATATAGGTCGACAATGCGCATTTAAATTCCTGTCTCTTTCGGTATTTGTTGTTGTCTTGGTCTTTCACAGTGTCCTCAGCTCTCAGAGCAGCGCTTTGGTTTGATTTTGTACTTTTTTGTTATTTTGATAATATTGTAGACATTATATACAGCTTGGTGGTGCTATTTTGCAGTATGTTTTGCATATTTGTGAAATTGTATGCTTCTTAGTCATTTGCAAAGCACGTATTAATGCAGGGAGTATTGCTGTTGTCTTCAATCTCCTCATTTTGGGTATATTTCAAAATTTTTATATTTTGATTATTTCTCCATCTCTTTTAACGATATATCACCTGTAGGACACATCAAGTAGGAGACACATATCTTTCTAGCCGTTCTTTATAATATAACCAATTAATTATACATTGCCTCCTGTTTGTGTAGACTGGCAAGTATGGAGCGGCTTTGTCATTCAATGAGTTCTTTTTCTGAGGCAAACAAGAGTCCTTCAATGTCAGCTTTCATCCCGCTGCTTCTTAACGATTAGTGTTTGTTTTTTAAATCTATCTCCACGATCTCAGATTGTTTTGTTTTATTTTTTACGCAGGTATTGACCATGAAGGGGTTTTTTCCTTAATAACCGACGTTCTTAATTTTCTGTTTCTGCTTAATATTTAACTTTCTTCCAATTTCTGTTGTTTGTCTTTTCTTCTCACACTATCTCACTTCAACTTCTGTTTTGTATTCGCTAGCTTTCTTGAGGACAAAAAAAATGCAGTTGTTTTGTTCATGTTTTACTGCTCTCAATATTTGTTTTCTGTTGTTATTTATTAGTTTTTTTTACAGTATTACAGTAAATATTTTATAAAAGCTGCAACCTACTCAACTTCTCTTCCTACCTGTGTTTGTGGTAAACATAAGCTTTCATAGTCAAAATTTTAGTAATGCTTTGTTTTTCCGTCTAGTTTTGCTAATTCATTTAACAATCATTTATAGGCACAGGAGTGGCTGTGTGGTAAGTAGCTTGCTTACCAACCACATGGTTCCGGGTTCTGTCCCACTGCGTGGCACCTTGGGCAAATGTCTTCTACTATAGCCTCGGGCCGACCGAAGCTTTGTGAGTGGATTTGGTAGACGGAAACTGAAAGAATCCCGTCGTATATATGTATATATATGTATGTGTGTGTATATGTTTGTATGTCTGCGTTTGTCCCCCCAACATCGCTTGATAACTGATGCTGGTGTGTTTACTTCCCTGTTACTTAGCGGTTCAGCAAGCGAGACCGATAGAATAAGTACTAGGCTTACAAAGAATAAGTCCTGGAGTCGATTTGCTCGACTAAAGGCGGTGCTCCAGTATGGCCGCAGTCAACTGACTGAAACAAGTAAAAGAGAGTAAAAGAATCAGCTGAAAATATATTAACCATTACTTAATTCTGGAGCAACTAGATAATTGACCTGTATTACCTTAATTTTCAATTAACTCTACCTTAATTATTATTTTGATGCTCTTTTAATATTATTGAATTAACCACTCTTTCATTTGTACGAGTTGTAGTCGTTCTAGTTGACTGATTCTTTAGTATTTGTAAGTTTGTAATTGGTGTAATCCTCATTTGCCCCTTTCATTAACTAGCAGCCATTAGTTTTCTTAATTAATATATAGATATATCTTCAAGGATGCTTTAACATATTTAACTAATGACTTTTTTCGATGAATTCGTATACTGTTTGTAGCTGTGTTTCTAGTTGTCTATCATCTACAGTGTACGACATGAGGTTATCCGTATAGAAAAAGTTGGTTGGTTGTCCTCCAATAGCATTCGTGCCCGAGTCTGGTCTCCTTAGTATTTTGCTACCCAGAGGTTTTAACATCAAATAGATGAAGAGTGAAGGAAGTCTTCTTGGAATATTTCTATGGTAATGGTGACGGCAGTTACATTTTTATAATTCCTTCTTGCCTCTATAACTACAGAATTCTTTACAATTTGTTCGTGACGTGGTTTATCATTGATGCTATCTTACACATAGCCATCAAAACGCCTTAAGCTTGAGAATCCATGCCATGCTCAGAACCTTCTTTTCTTTCTAAAGTCTTCAGTTATGACTCTCTTGTACAGTAATGGTTCTTTACAGCCATATGTGTTCTTTGAAGCATCTACTTTATTTTTCTATGAACAGGTTGTCTTTTCTGCTAATCTTCTGCGATGTTATCTCAGTTAATACATCCTAAGATGTAGGAAGATAGTCTGTGGGTTTTTAGTTTTTAAGGTATCAGAAGATAAGATGTTTTTCTCTTCTGTGAGCCAGTCATATATTGTTTTTGGTGACAACGAAATCTTATTAAACTTCACTATTAGCACATGACTCAGTTAAATATTTTAACCAGGCGTTTGAGACAGTATTTTCGGGTATTTTCCAGTTGTTTGTTTATTGTACAGTCTAAACTACATTTTTGTTGATATGGCCTTTCTACAATTGTTCCTGCGTTCGTTGCTTTGAAGTCACGACCTCTGTGATTCCTTTGATGCCTCTACCTTTTTCAGTAGAATTCTTATTCTCTGATATTGGATTGATTTATATTTTATTTTTACGCAGTTCCTGACCAAATCGTTTCGGGTTATATTCGGGCTGTTGCTTTTGTTCAAAGACCATTTGTACCATTTCATAACGTTCAGTTCTTTATAATTCAACGAAGATCTCTAATTTTAGGCGTTCTTTGCTTTCCATTATTTTCTTTTATTTATTATATTTCTGTAATATTTGCTTTTTTGTTTTATTTTTCAGTTTCTCAATTTTTGTCTTTTCGTTATCGCCTTTATCTGGGATTGAGAGGTCTTTTGTTTTATTTTCTGTATTTTACTGCTTCCCACACCGTTTACCTGAGTTTTGATATCCCCATAGAATCAAAGTTGAGACAATACCTTCTTTGCTTTGCAATTAGCATAGCTACTGCATATATATTATTTCCTTTAATCTGGTGATATTGATTTTCTTATTTGTTTTCATTAAATCTACGATCACTAGTTTTCATTGTCGTTGTTTTTTCAGCAGAGTAATTATTCTTAGGAGGTCCTTAGAAAGGTAGATGTTCCAGCGATTTGAAATCTGTAATTATATTTGCTATAAACTGTTACGCTCATAGTTTCTTCCCTAAGAATTTCTCAGCCATAAATCATCCTCATATTCTTGCTTAGTCATATATTTGTTTGCGTTGATCTGGTTCGGTTTTGCTGTATTTTGTTATCTTCCCGATTAATGTTGGCCATACTTTTTTTTTTTAATTCTTGTATTAGATTCAGTTAAATTCTTTATCAACCATTATGTTAAGAAAAAAAGGGGACGATACGAGGACAGACAAAACAAACATTGGAGTCAGGGGATCGAATGAGACAAAACGCATGAATAAACAATTAAAATATGTACAATTAAATGAGAATGAATGATTTAGAAAAATGAAGCGGAGGACGCGGTCGACCCCACAAACCACATACTCACACTAAAGACGTTGCTTTCGCCTTTTATTGGTTCTCGTTTAGACAGGTTCTTTCACTCGCAACTTACTTGCTACAGACTTCCATCTTTTACGGAACACACTTTGCGACAGGCATTTCTTCTCCAGCTTTATTTTCCGTTTCATGTGGAAAGCGATGACATCGATTAGCTCGAGACTGGAGATGAACATGCCTGTTGCAATTCCATTCACTCTCGTCTTCCATACTACTTCTTTCGCAACAGTAACTACCGAGAGAAAACAGGCTCGCTCCACCCAGTGGATGTGGCCCTGCTGGAAGACCACAATTAATGTTAATTTTTGCTGTTTGTTTTGTGTTTATTATTTTTGTTTTTGGTATATGTTGTGTCTTTTTTTTCTGATCGCTATATTTATTTCAGAATGTATTAATATATTCTTATATTATTTTGTTTACGAAGTTCAGAACTTTATTTTTCATACAAGCGCTTTACTCTTCGTTATAGCTGTATTTTCTTTCGGAGGAGTTCGGTTAAATTGGCACTGTAAAATATTCATAGCCAGTTTTTTCTCCTCCAGAACAACGGCCCTCTGGAATATTCTCCCTGCTCATATCTTTCCTACTGTTGGATCACAACAGTTTAAACGGAACACTAACAACATTATGCTTATCAGTCTGGGAGGGCCTTCAAAGGCTCGTGGGCACTGTACTTTGCTTCTTAACAAAAGAAAAAAAAATGGTTGTGAAAATAGAAGGGCATCTTACAAATATAAATAATATGTATGACATTGGAGCTCGATCGGCTAGAAATAGCAGCCAATCGCTCTCAAATTACATCCTGTCAAAAAAAATGAAGGCCAAAGTTAACGCCGACAGGATTTACGCGCTGAAAGTCAGAACGAATACCGCAAGATGTTCATTCTGACGCAGGAATGGCTGTGTGGTAAGAAGTTCGTTTCGCAATTCCGTGGTTTCAGGCTTACTGTCACTGTGCTGTACCTTGGGCAAGTACCTTCTATTCTATCCCGCATTGACCAATGCAATCTGAGTGAGTTTGGTTGACGGAAACTGCATAGAAGCTCATGGTATACATACATACATACATACATACATACATACATACATACATACATACATGTGTGTGTGTGTCTTTGTTTCTATATTTGTCACTCCACCACTTGACAAACGGTCTGGATTTGTTTACGTCCTCCTAACTTTGCACTTCAGCATAAAAAGACGATCGAATAAAGAACTAGGCTTTATAACAACAAAAAAAAAACAAGAAGTGGGATCGATTAAAACCCTTCAAGACATTGCCCCACCATGGCCGCTGTCCAATCACGGAAACCAGTATAAGATAAATCGCCGCCATACTTACTGAAGTATTTATGTAGAGGCTTCTTCATCCAGCAGATGTTCGACAGCTAGTTCATACTTTGCCAAAAAAAATATGGAAACCATTGAGCTTTGTAGAATATGATATTCAGGCATTTATCTTTGAACATTTCAAAGTATTCTGCTACAACACTAAAGTACTTGTGTTACTAAAGACATATATTTATAACCCTTAGAGTCAGTGTTAAGTTGAAGTGTGTATAAGATAGCTTTAGCTTTCACGGAAGCCATATTGATACGTAACAGTTCGTTTTTCTCTCGAAATCTTATTGGATTTCCCATCCGATAATTTCATCTCTGATTTTTCTCTGATAAAGTGAAATCAGAGAAACTGGTCAATAGGTTTAAGCTTCGGCAACATTTTCTACTTCACGGTGTCCAGGTTACTAAAGCCGTCGATGTCTTGACGTCATCGGCAAAACGCTTGAAACATTCTTTTTACTTGATTAAGAATGTGTTTTGGAGGCCGTTTTCTTTTTCAGAATTACAGTTAGCACTTGTTAAAGGTTTGCCGAAGTTTCTCATCTCTCTCTCTGTCT
>NW_021829672.1:0-5000 GCF_006345805.1 Octopus sinensis | reverse complement strand
CCAGAAGTGGTTCGTGAATTTGCGAGCCAGCCCCTGGAGGGCAATGAAAGTTTGTTTCTTTTCACTTATTGTGGGAAGAAGTTGACGAGGGCTTGTGTTTGCGGTTTGCCACCCGGAATTGAGCCCGAGTGGATAGGAGATACTATCTGCCGGGGTCTGGGTGGCAGTAGCACCAAGCTCCTCAACGTAAATATTCTGCCTGTGGTTGACTGGGAGGGGTCAAAAGCTGTTTTGACCCTATGGACCCAGTTAGCCGAAAGTCTGGTATTTCCAGACTTTTTGAGAATGGCCGGGTCTAGGTATCCGGTGATACATGGCCGGGTCTAGGTATCCGGTGATGTCATCGGTGCTAGAAAGCCAGGCTATATAAAAAAGAACTGTTCATGAGAATAGTTCTTTTTTATATGGCCAGGCTTATATGGTAAAGCAAAGTCCTGGAACGGTTGACGGAGACCTCTGTAGAGGAGGGAATGAAGGCGGCCGAGGAGACGGAGGACACCTCAAAGAAGAGCCGCAAAAGGAAGGTGAGCAATAATGGGTGCTCACCAAAGGATCCTGGGGACTAGGGTGGGGAAGCGAATCTCCAGGTCACCGAGGCGAGGCACCCTCCCCCAGTCGAGAAGAAAAAAGAGGAAGAGGAGGAGAAACGGGACATTGCCGGCAGTCTGAGACATGGCGCCGGAGTGTCACGGAGCCTCGTCGGTTGTGCCACCGGAGGGGTGGGGAGACACCATTGGCGGTAATTGTGCCGCCAACGGTAAAATTGACCCCCTCGGACCCGGAGGATGAAGAACTGTTGGTCTTCTTTTATAGAGGCGGAGAGGTGGAAAAGGTAGTGAAAGAACACTACAAGGGAATACCTTTGGCATCCACACGGGATCCCAAATGGTTTCCGCAGATAGCTGTGGCGGCCATATCGTTGCGCGTGTTTCAAAAGCTGGAGGGACTAAAAGGGGAATATCGCATGTGGCCGGGTGACGCCAACTCGGACCCCGCCTTGATTTTAGACGAAGCATGGGCTATGGCGGAATACACGGACACAAGCGATTATGAGGTGGAAAATTGAAAAGAGGTTAAAAAGTCTCAATGTTATAATGTGTAAGAGGCTCAGCGCCTCATTTGTAAATGGACTCGTGTTGATTGTATATTGAATATTTTATTGTATGTTATTGCATATTATTGACTATTAAGTCCAATAATTGTAAAAACTGTTGTGAGATATTTAATACCTCGTTGAGTTGGAAAATTTGACAATAAGGTTGAAAAGCCTCAGTGTTATAAAGTGGAAGAGGCTCAGTGCCTCATTTGTAACTGGACTAGTGTTGATTGTATATTGAATAATTTATGGTATGTTATTGTATGATATTATTTTTAATGGTCTATTAAGTCCAATAATTGTAAAAACTGTCGTGAGAGGTTCAACACTTCGTTTTGTTTATTCTGTTGGAAAAAAAAGAACAATGATTTAGAGAAGCATAAAATCGGCGGGCGTTTTTTGCTGCAGGGACTCAACGAGGAATATTGCTTGTGGCCGGGCGACGCCAACTCGCAATCCCGCTTTAGTCTTGAATGTGGCGTGGGGGATGGCGGAGTATAGGAGCACAAGCGATGTTGTGGAGGAATAGTGACAAGAGGTTGAAAAGCCTCAGTGTTATAATGTTTATTGTATAATGTTTGTATTGCATGCTATTGTTTTTAAGAGGCTTAACGCCCCAATTCTTAAATGGATTATTAGTCCAAAAATTGTGAAACTGAAGTAAGAGGTTCATTACCTCGTTTTGTCTTTTTCTGTAAAAAAAAAGAAGAGAATAATGTTTTAGAGAAGCAAAAATCGGCGGGTGTTTTTTGTCTTCTCCCATTAATATCATCCTTATTATCATTCACCTCATCAATGTTTTGTCCAGCCCGCAAGCTACTCTGTATCATGCCTGCATGGCAAAATTTTTGAAATAAAGTAGCTTGCTTATCCCTACTGTGTGGCACCTTGGGAAAGTGTCTTCTGCTATAGCCTCAGGCTGACCAAAGCCTTGTGAGTGGATTTGGTAGACGGAAACTGAAAGAAGCCCGTCGTATATGTATATGTATATATATATATATGTGTGTGTGTGTGTGTGTGCGTGCGTGCGTATATGTGTGTGTGTTGTGTGTGTGTGTGTGTGTGTAAGCGTATGCGCGTGTGAGCTCACTCACGAGTCGGGTATAACTAACCGCATGGCCGGTCGGCGGTGACGAAACCGGCTCACCCACAAAGCTTGCCTAATGAGGAGGGTTGCGAGAAACCCAACAGGATAATACGATAACTGTCAAACGTACGAAGGAACCCAACGTAAAAATCAGCGACTGTCCAACAACTGTCTGGCTATATAGTGATACACACGATGGCGAACGAGCGCTCCGAAAGACCACCAGAGGGTAATTGACCCCCTAATTCTTTCCTTAAACATTCGTGGTTCTCAACGGGAGTCCATACGGTTCCTGAAGGTCCATATAATATTTTTTGTGGGTGGGGGTTCCACGCAACAAAATAGTAAATTGAAGGTCCACAGTAGAAATATTTTAAAATTTGCTTCAGATGTCTGTATTGCAAGAAACATCTAGGCTTTTTTTTCTTTAACATTTACGTAGTTCAAACTACAGAAGTTAATGAGTGAAAGACAAATAAGGAATTTTGAAAGAAGTTTCTATAAAACAAGTTTTTAAACACCCTTTGGTGAATCTCCATAGAAGGGGGTCCGTAGATAAAAAAAAATGGCTGAGAGCCCCCGATGATTTCTTGCAGGAACCGCAGATCATTCAGCTTTTTACCGTCCCAGCTATTGTTAGGTTAGAGGCAGGAAAGCTACTCTACCTGAGAGATGAGTGTAGTTCCGTGCAACGCTTCACTCGTTCCAATACGATTCTCTGCACAGGAAATTTGGAAAACATGGAATAATTCCTTGCGACGATAGGAGGATGTGAGGCTTATAGGCTTGATCAGCTGGAAGTATGTAAGAATAAATATGTTAAGAGAGGTCTTAGGAGATGGCTCAATACTTCTCCATGTTAAAGTAACACCGGCATCAGAAGAGACGAAGCATTTTCCAAAGATTCACTGTTCAAATGTTTATCAGGACGATTCCAGAAAAACAGGTCTAAATAAAGATTGTATTATTGAAGATTGGCCAACAACTCAAAAGCTGACAGTGCCTCCCAGCAACCCATTATTGCGGGTTCCATGGTAACATCCAAAATACTAAATAAATTGCTTGAAATGATCGCGCTAGTTGAGGAGATGACTTCTTACACGCACACGCACACACACAAACACACACATGCACGCACGCACATACATACATGCACACAGACCCACGCATACGCACACGCGAACACACGGACTGACACATATTAGTACAGGGTGTCCCAAAAGTCATTGATAGGTTTTAATTTTAATAACTTCCTTAACTTTACAAATAAATGCATGAAATTTTGATACAATATAAAGCAGTGCTACTCAAAGTGTGTCCGCAGACTGGCGTCGGTCCGCGAGCCGTCGGCTACCGGTACATGGCGAGTTTCCAGAAAAGAAAGAAACATTATAAAATGCTTATGAAATATTTTATTATTTATTTACAGAATAAATATAAAATAATAAAAATTAACTTTTATTATATTCATTATATTGTTTCCGATATAAATTAATATTACTAAGAAATATTACCGATCTCTGGGCACACTGGAAAAAAAATCTACCAGTACACCACATCAGATAGTTTGAGAAGCACTGATGTAAAGCACATAAAGGAAATTGATATGCACAAGTCAAATTCTGCAACACCACGAAGGAACATATGAAAAACGACATTGCTTAAATGGCAGCCATTTTCGGCTTTGCACGTCCGTGCTCTTTCCAAGACTTGCACCATAGCATCTTCAAGAATTTCACAGCCCACTTCTCAGAGATCTATATTGATGTTCTCCTTCAGTTGCACCAGGGTCTCCGGTATGTTGACGTAAACCCTCTCTTTCAGGTATCCCCATAAGAAAAAATCTAGGTTAGTCAAGTCTGGGGAATGTGTAAGCCAGTTGACATTGCAATGGCGGGAGATTATTCTCCCTCCAAAGCACGCCGTCACTATTGCATTGTTCCTCATGCGGTATGAATAGTTGCCCCATCTTGATGGAACCATGTGTGAGGTCTACTTTGAATGGACTTCACGCTCCCCAGACTACACTAGCCCGGATTTTTTCTTGTGGGGAAACCTGAAAGAGAGTATTTACGTCAGCAAACCGGAGATCCTAGAGTAACTGAAGGAGAACATCAGTAGAGAATTCAGAGAAGTGGGGCCTGAAACTATTGAGGGTGTTATGGTGCAAGTTTCGGAAAGAACATGGGAGTGCGAAGTCGAAAATGGCTGCCATTTAAGCGATGTTATTTTTCATATGTGAGGTAGTGGGATTGCAGAATTTGATTTATGCATATTAATTTCCATTATGTCCTTTATATGGTATCAAAATTTATCTGTAAAGTTGAGGAAGTTATTAAAACTTCAAACCCATCAGTGGCTTTTGGGACATCCTGTATATATCCATATGCACGTATATGAAAGTAAGTACATGTGTATAAATATGTGTGAGTGCATAGATATATATATATATATATATATATATATGTATGAATGCATGTATGTATATATATATATATATATATAATATATATATATATAATATAATTCGAGACAAAACCACTATTTTAAAATCAAACAAGGAAAGACTTAATCAATACATAAAATTTTAATATAAATTAAATAACCGCCACTACAATTGTTTCCTGTCTGCTACCGACATTCTTCAGGTGGATTTTCGATCTTAATTTGATACTGATTAGAAGATCGAAAATCCACCTGAAGAATGTCGTAGCAGACAGGAAACAATTGTAGTGGCGGTTTATTTAATTTATATTAAAATTTTATGTATTGATTAAGTCTTTCCTTGTTTGATTTAAAATAGTGTTTTTGTCTCGA
>NW_021829671.1:0-31702 GCF_006345805.1 Octopus sinensis | reverse complement strand
TGTTCGACTAAATGCGGTGCTCCACCATGGCCGCAGTCAAATGACTGAAACAAATAAAAGAATAATAAAAGCATATATATTAGATAGATAGATAAGATATCAGAAAAAGCAGATGATACCGGAAAAAACAAAGGTTATGTAATGGACTTCGTTAGCTTATAGCTTTTTCTGCTATTGTTGTTCCAATACGCTGATAACATCATAGCTTCGTCAGAGCGTTACTCGTACCACCTGTATGTTCCAAAAACGTAATATTCTCAAATAAAGGGCATTTCATATTCAAGGCTCCGATGAAGGGCATCTTATCGGTTTGAACGGCAGTTTTTTAAAATAATTTCCACGTAACTAAACACTTTTAAACATCGTATACTGGTAGAATGTGTTTATAAAACATCCTTTTCTCTTGGCTTTATTGAGAAAATTCTATAGTTTGTAACATATTTGTTGTTTTTTTTTTCTTCAATTTCTGCAATTTCAACCAATCAATGACGTCTATTTTAGGTGAAAACATTCTGTGCCGTATGAATATGTCCCTCGTTTAAGAAACAGATTAGGTTTATTTACATTTCTGAAGAAAAAAAGATACCCTTTCCTCCCACCCCTAATCCTAACCCTAACCATCACCCTAACTAACCCTAACTAACACTAACTCTAACCCTAACCCTAAAACAGATTGAAATGCAATAGATCGATACTAGGGTCATAATTATGGGTGACAATTTCATATGACACCGCTAGAAAAAACTGCCGTTCAAACCGAAATGATCCCGATGAAGGTATAGGATGTTTTCCGGCTGCGCAACTAATTGTTAACCGCGTCTTATAGCAGAAACAGCCGTGAACTAATGAAATTCATTACATCGCCTTAGATTTGTCCGGTGTCATCTCTGTTTTCTTTTATTATTACTATTCTATACTTATCTAACACTGTGTTCTGAAGCACACCCGTATTGAGTTCTACACCAAGTTATTACTCTCGCTACGCCTAAGCGAAATATCAATGTGTGTGTCTGTGTGTCTGAAAATGTATACATAAACACAAATTGTTTTTTCGACCCTTTTTTTCAAAAATGACGCGCAAGACGTTGTTTGTGGTGTATCCTTCAGATGTTAAAAGTGATTCTATCATCAGAAACATTTCGGTCAAATCAAAATTGCAAGGAACGAAAATGAAAAGAAAAGAAGTCCCATTACGACGGTCAATGAACTTTATTATTTTTTTTATCATATTTTTGCTGGAGGAGGAAAAAAAATAAGAAGAAGAAAATCAGAAGAGAACAAACAAATCAAAACAATATCTTTTTTTAAAAAAAAAAAGCATTTAATGTCAAACTTCGCTGCTCCCTAAAAAGAATACAACGCAGCAAAGGTAGAATGTTTTGGGGGGCTGATAAAAGGATATTCAATTTCCTTGTATCGGTCGGTCATCCAACAACATCTGAATGTGGTGTGTGTGTGTGTGTGTGTGTGTTGTACGCCTTACTAATAAACGTCTAATGTCTATCTTTCGTCAAAGCAACCCTCCTTCAAATTTTTTTTTTATCGTTCGCGTCACTCCTCTTTCGACTCGTCTGTTCCCAAGAACTGCTAACAAACCTGTTAACACATCCACTGATAAGTTTTTGACCTCTCTCTGTCTCTCTGTCTCTCTGTCTCTCTCTCTGTCTCTCTCTCTCTCTCTCTCTCTCTCTCTCTCTCTCTCTCTCTCTCAGAATTCCTTACCCATTTTTTAAAACTCGTATTCGAGGAATAAGATGAACATCAACCCATCCTATCTGCTCATTCTGGAGCAGAATATACAAATCCCTTTTATATTTATGTGTTTTATTTTTAACACTTCATGTTTCTGTTACAGCTGTTATTGTCGTTTTGTAGTTGGACTTTTTCCATGTTCAACCCCCAGGTCAGTTCTGGAGAAACAAACCTTTCTTTTCTGTGGTTTTTTGAGTTTTCTACTGCTCTTTTAGCACAAGGCTTTCCTATGTGGAAGCTTCTTATTGTATTGATATATATATAATATATATATATATATATATATATATATATATATATATATATTTTTGTGGAGAATGGCGATTTGACGTCTATATCTAGCATGTTGACTGTCCATTTTTCGTGTTCAGTCCTTAATTGGTATATATATATATATATACATTGTATGTGTAAAGTAACGGTTAAAAAACCATTGGTATCATATCTTGCGTGAACTAGACATATCTTCAGTTTCTCTTAACGATAACTGTTCTCTGCAAAGAATTTTTTATTTCTTTTAAAACACAAGAACGCCGGTGACAGTTCAAGAATTATTTCTCTTCAAAAATTATGGCTGGGCGAGTTGTCTTCTTTCGTTTGATAGCTAGGTTTTCCAATTTTGAAATAAAAATTTCCTAAAATGTGGACATCTCGGCTTCCGTCCTGGAGTTCAGGTAGCCTCCTGGCTCATTTAAGTTCATAAGGATTATATTTTTTTTTCTGCCATACACAATTTACAAAGTCTAGTTCCGTTGCGATAGTAATTTCTAGTAATTTCCACCTGATGATCGTCCTTTAGGCGCCATACGTATGCTGCGAGTATTGTTGCGTTGCATCCCTCCAGGACCCTGAAAGAAGATCTGTGGTTGTTCAGGCGAATTTTAAATTTGGATTCACAAGATCCGACATAAATTTTAGTGTGTGTCCCTGTGTTGGCATTGATGTTACTGATATTTGTGCTGCTTCTGTCTGAGTCTACCTTTGCTTGGTACACTGTAGCCTCGACGTTACATCGGCCGTCAACAGGGCATTAATTTTTTCTTAACATTGGGTGCACAACTGAAAGAGATCCTTAAATTATGTCTGTTAAAGATCTTTCTATATTTGTGTGATCGCGTGAAAAATCTTACCTACGCATGTCCGACGTTTAGGGGAAGTGGGGAGTGAACCATAGGCCTTGCGGTGGCGTTTCCTTTTATGGTTACTCGATCCTGGTGTATATACTATATGGCCATTGAAACCCCTTGAACCCGCTGGCCGCAACACACTCATTGTAGATAAGATAGAAATCCGTTTACTGATACCTTTATTAGGTTTTTGAACACTATGAGTGGGTGGCAGGAGGCCGTATTAATGCATGATCGCCTATCATTCGTTTTACGGTATGGTCTGAGGGGGCCACTGTCTAAATCGAGCGTGACATCCCGGTGAGGTTAGTCTCTATGGTGATTGTAAGGCCAAGGTTTTAAGGTGCGTATGATGTCTTTTCTAAGCCTATCTAAAGGATGGCCGTGGGCGCCTCTGGGGATGGTTAAGGCATCGAAACCGAAGTGGACAGAAGGGAATTTATTACCCAGGGTGTCCAGAATGTAAAATCCTATATATAAGGTTGCAAATACCAGCGCTATCGTATGCCCCCTCGCGACATCGAAGGACCCTTCAGGGTCAGTTCGTTTGACCCAGGATGAATCCTGGTTCAACTGTAGCGTTTTTCTAGCATGCATATCTATTTGGGCTCCTTTCAGTTCTGTCTACAAAAATCCACTCACGTGGTCTCGGGTCAATCATTAAATCAAACAAATATATCTTCTATACTTATGAATTCTTTTTTCTCTCTTTTTTTTTCTTCTTATTTCTCGGCATTATTTTATTAATTATTAGTTTTCTAATTAATATCTAAATCTCATAAAAGGCTTGACACCATCACGGCGTCCTCTATCCTGCAAAGGGAGATATATAAATATCCTGCAGAGTGAGTTTTTCGTCGAGGAAGCGGTGCCTACCACACGTTGATAATAGGCAAACACCTTGAAACCTAGGTCCGTGTGTGGTTTCCGCTTCATCGGGGAATTATCTCCCTTTGCAGGATAGAGGACGCCGTGATGGTGTCAAGCCTATCTGGCGACGTTGATGTTCGCCTGGGGCTAAATGCAACAGTAACACGCCACCACCCTGCCCTGTCCCTAGCCATATTCAGATGGCTTTAGTCCCTTATGGTATATATATATATATATATATATATATATATAAGTTAATCCATATATATATATAGTTAATCCAAACAAGAAAACACAAAAAAGCACAACAACGCGAGGACGTGGAACAAATAAAGTATTATTTGACGCTCAGGAAAGAAGGGAAGGAGGGTTTAACGTTTCGAGCGGAGCTCTTCGTCGGAAAAATAGGAGAAAGAAAGATCCAGAGAAGGGAAGACAGAGGAAAAAAATCGCCAACGGTACACACGAGGTCACATATATATATATCCGAAAATCCGAATGGGGTAACATCCAGATTCCACTCGGGAGTACCATTCTATAACCACCCTCTCTCTCTCTCTCTCTCTCATTTACATGCATACATGTTGAAATGCATGGTACTAAAATACATACATGCAGTTATATATAACCGTACGAGAGTACATTGTTTGATATGCATGTACGTATGTGTTGATGTATATGTGTGTATACGTGTGTGTATGTGTTGTGTGTTGTGTATGTTAGTGTATAAGTATGTATATGCATGCACATATGAGTAGGTGTAAATATATATATGAATTATATATATGTATGCATGTAAAAATAAAAAATATAAAAAAGGATAAATAGACTAAAATAAAGCAAGTTTGAATTTTAACCGTCGTCCTTGAAAAGAGTGTCATATACGTGTGTATATATATGTGTGTATATGTATATATGTATGTAGAGATGGATGAGCGTATATGTGTGTATACTTTAAGATTATAGGTATATTTGTGAGTATGTGTGTCTATATGATTGTGTGTACTTGTATATATGTATAAGGTTATATGTGCATATATGTATCTAAGACGTTGTATTCATTCACCGTTAGACGGTGGTAAGAGGGACAAACGCACAAACACACATATATGTATATATGTGTGTGTGTCTATATAAATGTATATGTGTGTATATGTACAACCTTCAACAAGGTAACAGTCATGTATAGAACTTGAACTGACACATATCAGTATATAAACATACGTTCACATGTACACACACACACAGACACGTCTACATACTCTCCTAAATACTCACATACATACGTAAGTACATAAGTAAATACATACATGCGTATAGGCATGCACATACATGTACACACATACATACGCACATACATACATAAATACGCACATACATACATACATACATACATACATACATACATACATACATACATACTACATACATACATACAATACATACATACATACATACAACACACACACACATACATACATAAACATATATGATATATCATGAACTAACTGTTACTTTCTCAGATGCCACGAAGTTTGTCATGAACAGGTCGCGGTCTCAAAGCGACGAAAATATTTTGACAAATTAAATTAAATGTTGAAGTGAATCTAATGGTTTATTGTGTGTTTCTTAAATGGCTTATAAACACTTTCCACGCTGCAATTGTTTTCGTTCCAGCACACGATCTCAGATCAAGTCACTCGCTATGCAAGTACATCTCCGTAATATATATATATATATATTCATATAAAATATCGTGTACATAAAACACATTAAGAGGCTTCCATCATAGAAAAGCCTTGCGCTAGAAAGAACAGTTAAAAATTCAAACCACTAATTAGGGATAAATTCTCGAAGGAATGAAAATAAAAACATTTAACATCTAATTTAATTCCTAGATGGTAAATGTTTTTAATTTTCATTTCCTTCGAGTATTTAACCCTAATTAGTGGTTTGAATTTTTAACTGTTCTTTCTAGCGCAAGGCTTTCCTATGATGGAAGCCGCTTAATGTGTTTTAATGTACACGATATTTTATATGAATATATATATATTATATAATATATATTATATATATATATAATATATATATATAATATATATATATACACACATATATATATATATTATATATATATATATATAACATTATTGGTGAATTGAAGAAATGGAGCTGAACGCAGATTGAACAGAAATCGTTTTTTTCATTCTACACGTGTTTCGAAAGGCAATAATGTTTTAATTTCAATTATCCGCACCAACGCACGGTTGCAACGCCAGATGGTTGTACCTCCAACCGTGCTGTTTACTGCTGTGATTTTTGCTACTAAGGTATCGGTTAAACTTTTGATTAATCTACTACAAGATTATTCATCTTTCTATTTCACATAATATATATATATTATATATATATATATAAAATATTATTAGAGACAAAACCACTATTTTGCAAAACAAACAAGAAAGACTTATCAATACATAAATTAATAAATAGTCAAAAAAACCGCCACTACAATTGTTACTTGTCTTGATCGACAATCTTCAGGTGACTTCCAATAAGTCAGTTTCAAATATATATATATACATATATATATATATATATATATTGTCGTTACTGTCCTGTTTTTGTTACCATTTTTACCCCTAAGCAAAAAGATCTAAAATTTTATCTAATTTGCTTTTCGCGGGAAGGAAAGTTTCTGTCGAAGATGCGTATCGCCTTCACCTTCGAAACGCAGAGTAGATGAAACCATGGCGACTGAAGAAGGGGAATTGTCCTTGTGTTATTTGTCCTGTACTCTATTTTTTCGTTGTTTAAGAAAAATGTCCAGTTCCTTGGTTTTGTGTTTATGTTTTCGTTTCTCATTGTGTTCGACGTTTTTTTGGTGTCCTGTACCCATATATGCATGTATATATACATGTAGAGGTAGGTACGTACATATATGTATGTATATATGCATACGTTTTATTTATTAATTTATATATATATATATATATATATATATATATAGATATATATATTAATATTATAGATAGATAGATAGATAGATAGATAGATACATACATACATACATACATACCTACATACATACATACATACATCATACATACATACACACACACACCACACACCCACGTATATATATATATATGTGTGTGTGTGTGTGTGTACGTGTTATATTTACAAATAGATAGATAGATCTATGTGTGTGTTATATATATAAAGAGATAGATATGTGTGTGTCTGTGTGTGTGTGTGTGCACATATATATACACACACACAGAGTATACTATCAACAAACGGCAACTGTGAGTTGCTTCAGCGTGCTGTAAGCTCAATACTAAATGCCTTGCCAATCTTGGCATACTACATGTCCATATACCTAGATTCTAACGAATCCTGGAACATATGTATATATATACATATATATCTGACGAATCCACTAGGGTGGATGCAAGCGCTAGTATATGATTTATAAAAAACATGTGACATATTAATAAAAAATCTGTAAATATAAAACCATCAAAATTTCTGAATACCTTACTTCTTCTAATATTCATAGATATATATATACATCTGTGTGTATATATTTTTTAGGTCCCCATAACCTGGCAGTTTGGCACAAGAAACCAGTTGAATAAGTTCAAAACTTAAAACAATAATTACTAAGGTCCCTTCAAAGCGGTGCCTTTGAAACAAGCAAATGAATGCAGCACAACTGTGTGGGGAGGCGGGTACATATAGACAGTTTCTGGAAATTTCCCATCTGTCAAATTTTAATCGCGAGACATTGATTAATTGAAAGCTGCCAGAATGGTCAAGGGCCCATGACGGCAGGAAACCGGGAGACTGGGAATCGAAATCCTCAACAAAATAAGTAGCATCGACGTAATCAATATTCAAAAGTCTCTTTCCAGGAATGAAATCTGAAGAAGTTTCACTGTTATTTCTAGCAGGCCTAGCGAACTCGTAGAAGCTACCCTGCTGGCTTGTCTATTATGATTGATAAGTCAAGAGGCGTTCCCACATTAAATGATACCGTTTCTTATATTTTCCAGATTTTCCAGATATTCCTGTTCCAGCACCTGACATACGATACCAATTTTATGATGCTCAGGCGGTCGTATAACGTATTTGTAAATGTGTGAGAGAGTGAGTGAGTGTGTGTGTGTGTGTACACACTCGCACTTACACACCACACACACACACATACATACATACAGCATACATATGTGTATATACTTTGTTATATATATATTTCGCTTTGTATATGTATGTATATATATGTATGTATTATGTATGTACACTTCATTTTGCGTTTGTTTATTTTATCGTGTAAGTCGACAAATACCAACCCGTGTCAGTGAGTGTGGGTGGGGGTGCGCGCGCATGCGTGTGTGAAGGATAGGAGACAGACAGACAGACAGACGGACAGATAGACGGACAGACAGGCGGACAGACAGGCGGACAGACAGGCGGACAGACAAACAGACTCACAGAAAGACAGACAGACAGACAGACAGACAGACATGCAGGTACAAAGAGAAAGAAATAAAGAAATAGTGTCTTTTGAGTGTATGCATGTGCCCATCTTTAGTTGCGCACATCGTATAGGTAAATGAGAGTACATAAATATATATAATATATATTATATATATTATATATATATACACACACGTCCTACACACACCAGCATATATATGTATCCATGCATATATGTATATATATATATATATATATATATATATACTAGCACTATGACCCGGCAACGCCGGATCATAGTGCTAGTGCATGCATATACAGGTGCGTGCATGCGCACATACACGCGAGTACTGTCCAAATCTCCGACCAGTCACATACAGCTAGCTGGCATTCAATTCGGCATTTTGATTGGGTTTTGGATAGAAAATTCACAAAAAAGTCAATTCTATTGATTCTTTAATGGCTTTGCAGGGTAACTGGGGAAATGTGAAGATGTGCACGACCACCCTTGGACGGTTTTGAATGACGATAGAAAGTGCGAGCCCTCTAACTGAAGAATTGTGAATTTGTATAAAAGATACACACACACGCATTTTTTCGTTTATATATAGAGATATATAAAAAGGGGGTAAAGACCCCCTTCGGTCATGAATGACCATGGGATTGCACCTAGAAAGTTACCCTCCTAGTCACAAGTCTGGGCAAGGTTGTTTTTGGAAGACCAGCAGTCGCCCATGCATACCGGCCTCCCCTCCCACGCCACCAATGTTATCCAAGGGAAAGACAAAGGTCGATACAGCTTGGCACCTGTGATGTCGCAACTCATTTCTACAGCTGAGTGAACTGGAGCAACGTGAAATAAAGTGCCTTGCTCGAGAACACAACACGCAGCCCGGTCCGGGATTCGAGCTCACAACCTCACGATCGTAAGCTCGACGCTCTAACCACTGAGCCATGCGCCTTCACAGAGAGATATATATGTATGTATATATACGTGTGTGTCTATGTGTATATATGCACACAAACACATAGCCACTTACACACACACACACACTCACACACACAAGCATGCAATCTAAATTGATAAGAAATAGTTCGATGTGCATAAATACCAAACTATAGATTAGATATCGAGACGCCAACGGAAGTGAATTTATGCGCTACTCTTCATCCACTTCCGCTTCTTCTTCGTCTCTTCCTTTTCCTCCATTATCAACTCTGTGATGTATATTGTGGGATATTTGTGCCTGTGCATTTGTATGTATGTATGTATGTATGTATGTATGTATGTATGTATGTATGTATGTATGTATGTATGTATGTATGTATGCATGTACGTATGTATGTACGTACGTACGTATGTATGTATGTATGTATGTATGTATGAATGTATGTATATAGGCATGTATGTATGTATGTATGTATGTATATGTGTACATCTATGTATATACATGTATGTATGTATGTATGTAGTATGTATGTATTATGTATGTATGTATGTATGTATGTATGTATGTATTTATGTACATGTATCTATGTATGTACATGTATGCATGTATGTATGTACATGTATGTATATTTTTGTATACATAGATACATGTACATAAATACATACATATATACATACATACATGTACATACATACAAACATGTATATACATAGATGTACACACATACATACATACATACATACATACATACATACATACATACATACATACATATATGTATAGACGTTTTTACTTGGTATTTTTACAATTTTGGTTGGGGTTGGGCATATGTATATTCATTTTTTGTGTATGCGTGTGTGTGTATGCGTGTGTGTATGTGCGGATATGTACATATATGTGCGTGTGTGTGTATGAGTGCATAAGGGCATGTCCGTATATGAACGTGGTTTTTATGCTTTGTATACTTCCTTATGTTTTTTTCTGTTACCTTTAACCATGTTTTTTCTTGTGCTTGTGCGTATATTTTACGGTACGCGTGTGTGTATGAGTTTGTATATATATGCGTATACATTTGGCGAAAAATGCGAGTGAAGATGTGTACGTTTTCATAGTGACGTATAAGTACCCACGTGGGTCCGCGAGCGCACATGTGAGCGTATGAGTAGCTATGTTTACGTGTTTACTATGAACTTTTAATCTTAATTTATATAAGTAGCAGAATTATAACACAGTAATTTCCCTTTATATAACGGTATTTTTTCATAGCGTTTCTCAGATGGCCAGATAACCGAAGAGATGGTGTTGTGGATTTCCACTTCGGCATCTGAAACTCAGGGTTTTATCTTGACTAGTGAGTAATTGTAACATATTATTTTATTTATATATATATATATATATATATATATATATTATATATATATATATATATATATATATATAATTATATATATATATATATATATATATTATATATTTATACAAATATATATACATATATAACATATATTAAAATTTTATGTATGATTAAGTCTTTCCTTGTTTGTTTTGCAAAATAGTGGTTTTGTCTCTATAATATTTTATATATATATAATATATATATATATATAATATATAATATATATTATATATATATATATATATATATATATATATATAATATGTATAAAAAATTTATATAAAAATACAAAATGGGACAAGAACGCAAAACATTCAAATAGACGACCAAAAAACGGACGGGTCATTCGAAGCCTTTAATCTTCAGTCAAGAACCGGATCATCCTCGCAATTTCGGCTGATTAATCTTGAGATCAATCCGATCCGGCCAGCCCCAAGGAAAAACTAAGCTACGAGCATTAGATATCTTGGAAATATATATATGCATATATATATATATATATATATATATATATATATATATATATATATTATATATATATATATATATATATATATATATATATATAAGATAGTAGTACAATCGTGCACCAATATTTATTGGAAATAGCAGTTGATAGTATACGACGCTATAGTAAAGCTTCACTGCTCATATATACTAGCAAAATGTTATCGGGCGGCGAACATAAAAGATTTCATCTTACGTATAGGAAGAACATTAAATAAATGTACAACCCAGATGTGTATAATCTAGGACCTAGGTTTCGAACTTTCCGAATTACGTTTGTTAACGTAAATCTGATTAGTTCTCATCGGCGAGATTTACTTGGATAAAATCTCAAATATCGCTACATCAATACCAGTATATACTTATCTGAAACACCTGTCCGTTAACAGACTGAGAACAGTGAAAAAGGTTTCAAAGAAAACATTATGAAACAGTGCAATACAGTAGTATTGCTTCCCAGTAAAACAAAACACCATTTGGTTAAAGTATAAATAAGATAGTGGTGCAACAATGCACCAATAGTTACTGTTTGTTCTAAATTATAACATATATATATATATATACATACATACATACATACATACATGCCTATATACATACATTCATACATGCATACATACATACATACATACATACATACATACATGCCTGTATACATACATACATACATACCTATATTCATACATACATACATGCCTATATACATAAATACATGCATACATACATACATACATACATACATAAATACATACATACATACATACATACATACATACATACATACATACATACATGCAAGAAGATGTTTTTTTAAAGTGAGGAAAGGCTGTGCACTGAGTCAATCCCACTCGCTAAGCAACAGCAGCCATAATCCGAAAAGAAGAACAAGTCAACATCATCGATAACCACTGAGCCGCAGGTTTTATGTCGGAGTTATCCCAGTTACCTGAGTTACCTTCTCCTAGAGGGATGCCCTAACAAAGGCTAGGAGTCCTTCACTCCAAATGGTTTAACCACGTGATCGGGTATTCAGTCCGATTATTTGTATGTCTCCGCGCATGATACAGCCTTAAGACATTTATTGGATGGCCGTTGACATACATAGTCATAGCTTAGTCATAGCAATACCTGATTTGGAACTTGATATTCATATGCTTTAGAAAACAAGTGTTATTGTAGTACACAGCATAAAAATATAGTAAATGACGAGGGAACAAGAATTTATGTTATGAACTTAATAAATCCCCCCCCCCTCAAACACACACACAAAATTATCAAGATCTTTCGGAGAGTAGCATTCATCTTTCAAACTCTGTATTTCCTTTCTTACATTTCTTTTTTTTTTTCTCCATATTTTCGTCAACGATGATCTTTTCCATATATACAAATGCTTTGCAAAATGAAAGGCGGAGATCTGGCAGAAACGTTAGCACGCCGGACGAAATGCTTAGCGGTATTTCGTCTGCTGTTACGTTCTGAGTTCAAATTCCGCCGAGGTCGACTTTGCCTTTCATCGTTCCGGAGTCGATAAATTAAGTACCAGTTGCGCACTGGGGTTGATATAATCGACTTAATCCATTTGTCTGTCCTTGTTTGTCCCCTCTATGTTTAGCCCCTTGTGGGCAATAAAGAAATATATAAATGCTTTGCAAAATGAAATACACTTCATTTCTTGAGCTCCGACATAGCTATAAGGTGATACACAAGCACTCAACTATGAGTGCAATGCATCCTACAGCAGAAACAACAGTAAGCTTCTATCTGACTTGCATCATTAGTTTTCTCCTTGCATCCTACATTCTATTCCCTTTATACAATGCTCGTCTCTTTTGTATGTATTGGGTTGGCAACTAAGTTCCCGCGGTTTTTTTTAAATTTTGGAATTAATTGCGTTTTTAAATTTTGGAATCTATTATATTCAAGAATGCTATTTTTGAATCATTTTGGAATCTATTTTGCTTTTTTTTTTTCTAGTTAATTTTAGTTAAATTTTGTTTATTTTCAGATCGTTAATGAAAAACGAGCATTTTCATCACCTCCTTCTTTTTGCTTTTAATCAAGGCTATAAGGCCGCAAAAGCTGCTCGCGACATTTGTGCTGTGTATGGAGAGGGTGCCATAGCTGAAAGATGAAAGAACCGCTCGTATGCCAAGTTCAAAGATGGAAGTTTTGACCTCAAAGACGCACCTTGTTCTGGCCGTCCAGTTGAGTTCGATGAAGAGCGATTAAACCAACTTTTGCAGGAAAATTCTTGTCAAACGACAAGGGAACTGGCAGAGAAAATGGAATGCTCCCACACTGCTATAAAGAAGCATCTTCACTCGATGGGAAAGGTTCAGAAGTATGGAGTATGGGTTCCGCATGCTTTAAGTGACAACAAAAATCAACGAGCCACAATCTCCGCTGGTTTTCTTGCTCGTCACCACTCAACTCATGGACACAAGCAACGATTTCTTTACCAAATCGTTATTGGCGACGAAAAATGGTGCCTGTACATCAATATGAAGCAGCGTAAGGAATGGCTTAGCCCCGGTAAACAAGCGACACCGCGCGTGAAACAAGATCTTCATCCGCGTAAAACGATGCTGTGTGTATGGTGGGACTGGGAAAGGATTATCCATTACGAATTGCTTGAACGGAACCAAACGGTCAACGCGGAACTCTATGTTCAAGAGATGGAACGACTCAACACGGCTATTCAAGAGAAAAGACCTAATCGTCAGCATGGAGTTCTTCTGCTGCACGACAACGCCCGCCCTCATATCACCAATATGACCAAGGAAGTCATTCAAACACATGGCTGTAAAGTGCTGCCACACCCGCCGTACTCTCCTGATTTGGCACACACGGATTTCCACTTCTTTCAATCTCTTTCAAGTGATATGCGCGGAGTTTCGTTCAATACTGATGCAGAATTGAGAGCTTGGTTGGATCAATTTTTCGAGTCGAAATCGGGTGATTTCTACCAACGAGGTATTGAAAATCTTGTTGAACGTTGGGAATAAGTTATAAACAACAAGGGTGAATACATTATTGAGTAATTAGTTGTTATTTTTTATTAAACTTTTTAAAAAATTTAAAATTTTAAAAAACGCGAGAACTTAGTTGCCAACCCAATACATATAAGACGCAGACACATATCGTGTACCTGTAATTCAAAAGAGCCAGCCTTGCCATATTCTATTGAAACGCATTTTCTTACTGCTCTAATACATCTTGTTTCTGAACTTGACGGGAAATACTAATATACGGGCTAGGCTCAATACATTTTGCTTTTGAAAAGAATAGGAAAAGCAGAAATTTGAAAAGTAATAGGAATTCATTTGTAAAAAATATTTTGGTTGAAGTAAAATATTTTCTTTTTATTCTTCTTGTTTATTCTTATTTCTTTATTCCCTACACGGGGCTAAACACAGAGAGGACACACAAGGACAGACAAATGGATTAAGTCGATTATATCGACCCAGTACTTAACTGGTACTTAATTTATCGACCCCGAAAGGATGAAAGGCAAAGTCGACCTCAGTGGAATTTGAACTCAGAACGTAACGGCAGACGAAATACCTATTTCTTTACTACCCACAAAGGGCCAAACACAGAGAAGACAAACAAGGACAGACAGGCGGATTAAGTCGATTATATCGACCCCAGTGCGTAACTGGTACTTAATTTATCGACCCCGAAAGGATTAAAGGCAAAGACAACTTCGGCGGAATTTAAACTCAGAACGTAACGGCAGACGAAATACGGTTACGCATTTCGCCCGGCGTGCTAACGTTTCTGCCAGCTCGCCGCCTTTGATAGAAATTTGAAATGTCGAACAACATTGAATAAAGCAGTTAAAAAATATAACCTACCAAGGAACATACAGTAACCACTGTGAAATTCGAACCAACTTGATAGAAATTTGAAATGTCGAACAACATTGAATAAAGCAGTTAAAAAATATAACCTACCAAGGAACATACAGTAACCACTGTGAAATTCGAACCAACTTGTACAAAATAAAGAAAATGTCGTTTGTCAGATTTTTAAATTCTCTCTCTCCCCTTCCACCTCTTACCACCACTCATTCATCTACTGTTATTCTTTCTGTTTATTGGAAGAGGAAATTTGTAGTTGTGATTGGTTATGTCTATAAATTAGACACACTTCTGTCTCTCTTGTGAATTCTCATCATTTGCAACACCACACAGCTGCCAATGCCAGTCTTCATTGAGTGTGTTGGTTAGTTATTTTGTATGTGAAAAATTTGAGAAAAAAAACTGTTAAAAAATTGTCAAAAATTGAATCGCGCGAGGCATCTGCCGCTGCGTGTTTGAACCTTTTATAGAAGGTGTGTCGACCCTCTAGTCATGGAGACTTACGCGGGGGTCGCCACAACAAAAAGTGACGAGTCTCTTAGAATAAGAGAAGTGTTCTTTAGAGAAGAACAATTGAAGGAATACGAGAAGTTCGTCAAAAGGGAGGGTGACAGCGTGAAGCTGGTCCCGCCTGTTGAAACAATAGAGGAGAGAAATAACAAGATGATAACGTATAGAACGCAAGATAGAAACACGAGAAAACTGGTGAGAGTGACGATTGAAGAAATAGAGAAATGTCTGGGGGACATCATGAAAAAAGCGACTTTTGTAGACAGAGGAAAGAAATATGGTACGGTGGAGGTGAGATGCTCAACAAAGGAAGTGGCGGCCTCATTAGCTTCCACTGTCCTGAAAGCCGAAAATTTCACTATGTGGCCGACGTATAAAGGAAGACGAGGGGTACGGGTAAGAGTCCCAAAGGTGCCCCCAGAAATTAAAACAGAAATGCTGGTAACAGCCATTATTGGGGCAGCAAAGGAGGAAGTAGAAATAGGGTCAATCAAGGAGACGAACGTTGTAAATTGGAAGGGATTCGGAGTAGAGTTGTGGCTGATGGCCACAATGGAAGACATCGAAAGGTTTCCCTTCCAAATAGAAATAGAAAACGAGAAAACAATTAGTGTAATAGTGGAAGGCAGAAAACCGAATTGCTACCTGTGCGGATCAAGAGGGCACATAAAAAAGGAATGTCCGCTGTATGAATTCACAGCGGAGCAAAAAGAGACACAAAGTGGAGAGAAGGAAAACGAACACGAAGGAAAGAACAGCGAAAACAAGGAAAAGGAAATAACGGAGAAACAACAAGAGAAGGGAAGTAACAGCGCACTGAAGGAAAATGAAAACAAAGGGAAGAAGATAGTAGAAAAGGAGCAAAATTCACAGGGTGCAGAAGTAGTGGAGAAGGAGCTAAGGCAGAAGCAAGAGAAAGAAAAGGAAAGTACATTAAAGGAAAGAGAAAAAGCAGGAAAAGAAACAGAACCAAGAGAAAGGAAAAGATGGTATGCAAAAAGGAAATTAAACAACAGGAAAGGAACATAAGGCACAGGGTAGAGAGACGACAGACAAAGAGCCAAAAAGACAAGATAAGGAAAAAGAAAGAAGAGAAAGCAAAAAGAGAGAAAGAGAGAAACCGAGGGAGGAGAAAAAAGAGGAAGTAAGTCCTAAGAGAAAAACTAGAGAAAACGTAGGTACGAATAGAAAATTCAAATACTATGGAACGTTGATCCATCACAGGCACTGTGAGGAGATGGAAGATTTAATAAACGTAACAAATGGATATACGTGGGTCAGGATGGGCACCGAATGGAAAGAAACAGGTGCACTCGTCCACGAGAACGACGCTGAGGCGTTCATCGAGGCAGCTGGCAAGAACGTGTCAAAACATATGAAATGCCGACTTACAAGGTGGCCACGAACGATGGAAATTACCAAGATTTGGTAGAGATAATGGAGTATATATAAAAGAAAAGGTATTGTGAAAACTTTAATTTGGAAATGATAAAAAGAACTTTAAATTCTGAAAAAAAAATGTTGAATTTTGTAAAATTTTTGAAATGTATGTTGAAAATGTGTAAAATGTTTTTATTTGGAAAATATTGTTGACGTAATAAAAAAAAAAATGACGAAATGTAACCGCTCGATTTCGGGGATCGAGTGGGCATTACACAACATTGTACAAACTTCATAATTCATTATTTATTTTTCCCGATTGTATTGTCCCCTCTATGTTGGCCCCTTGTGGGTAATAATAAAATAATCATTTGCAACACCACTAACAATCCAGTCTTCATTGAGTGTGTAGTGAGTCATTATATTTTCCTCTGTTATATTCTACTGTGTTTCTGATTGACTTTGTCTGTATTGTCTGTTGTTGTACAATTATTGTAATCAGCCTTCGTGCGAGGGCTTCGTGTTGGTGTTCCCCCCTCCGTGGGGGAAAAACTATCATTATTGCTGCATTTGAGGCTTGCAAAACCAAAAACTTTTTGTCGCGGTTGTGCTAAAGGCTTGTTAAGCCAGTTTTCGCCGAAGAAAAAAGAAACCCCAGCACCAGCTAGAAAATTTTCTGAAGTAGCTGGAAAGAAAATTAAAAAAATTAACACTGAAAACCTGCAGAAATACGCAGACTGTTTGATAAAAGAGGGCACAGAAGTAACGGTGGTTACGAATGCCCAAAAGCAAGAAGAGATTGATAAAAAAAGAATAATATACAAGACTTTCAACATCACAAGTAAGTCTATACAAAGAATAGAGGAGAAAAAAATAGAAAACTGCCTAAAGCCGATATGGGATAAGAAAATTGGAAAGGGCAGCGTATAACGATAGCCATCCAGGCAGAGATACAAACCCTGGAAGAGATTCCGGAGACACTGAAAATCAGTGAGGAGGAAAGAGTCACAGTCTTTGTAGAGGGCAGAAAGCCGAGGTGCTTCGGCTGCGGTAAGAAAAGGCATGTAAGGGCTGAATGCCAACCCAAACCGCAGGAAGCAGCTCAGCCAGGTGGAAGAACAGAAGAGGTGTCACCAGAAGCAGCGCCGGGCGGCCCAGAAGGGACGGCTGAAGGTGTGTAGGTGACAGAGGCAGCGGAACCGGCGGCGAAGGTAGCGGAGGAAACAAAGAGCGAGGAAACGAAAAATGAGGAGGGGTGGTAAAAAATCACTAGGAAAAAAAGAAAAACTGAAACCACCCCTCCGAAAGTAAACCAAAAGAAAAAAAGAGTCTTTGAACTCATTTATGGCCATTAAGGCCTCAAATAATAGACTCGGTAATGTGTTGGCAGCTATGGCCAAGGTAGAAAAAATTGGAAGAAAAAATGATTACATATTGTATAGAACAAGGGGAGCGACCTCATACCCACTCCAAGAAACGTGTTTCAAATTGGCGCACCTTGGCAATTTTTTTTTTTTTTTTACTTTTTAGTTACCTATATTAAGTTTCGTACATAATGACATTGTTACTGAAACATGAAATTAATGAATGTAAAGGATTATACATAACGAATTATTTCGCGTAATATAAGAAAAATTAGTTTAAAATTGTTTGGTATGAACCACGGCGCGTTTTTTTTTTTTATATATATGTTAGCTCTCATTAACTTTAAAACCTTGCTACTCTTAGCATCGGTGAAATTGTAGAAATCAATCTTGTTTATGTCAAGATAATTACTATTTTGATTTCTTTGTACAACATTTTGCCCAAGTTGTTGCGCAGTGGAACTGAACCCGAAACCATGTGGTCGCAAAGCTTGCCACTTCACCACACAGCCGTTACTTTCAAACAGTATTGCCACATCGTTAAATCGCTTTCTACCAGCTTAAATGAGAAATGCATGAAATCCAGGGCTAGAAACTCTTAAACAGATTTTTTTTATCAAAAGAAGGCAGTGATCTGGCAGAAACGTTAGGACGCCGGGCGAAAAGCTGAGCGGTATTTCGTCTGCCGCTACGTTCTGAGTTCAAATTCCGCCGAAGTCGACTTTGCCTTTCATCCTTTCGGGTTCGATTAAATAAGTACCAGTTATGCACTGGGGTCGATATAATCGACTTAATCTGTTTGTCTGTCCTTGTTTGTTCCTTCTGTGTTTAACCCCTTGTGGGTAGTAAAGAAATAGGTATTTCGTCTGCCGTTACGTTCTGAGTTCAAATTCCGCCGAGGTCGACTTTGCCTTTCATCTTTTCGGGGTCGATTAAATAAGTAGCAGTTATATGCACTGGGGTCGATATAATCGACTTAATCCGTTTGTCTGTCCTTGTTTGTCCTCTGTGTTTAGCCCCTTGTGGGTAGTAAAGAAATAGATAATTTTTTACCAAAAGTTTGCTTAATTCGGTTTCACCTGGGGCTAAACAAAAATGACTGAGCTTTATTTAAACATTAAAATGTGTATGTTTTTACGCGATTATTACATTGTTGAACCCCATATCTTCTTACATGCATGCAATATATTATTTTAAACTTCTGATATGTTGCGTTTCATTGCTATAAAAAAAAGCTATTTACATTTGTCGTAAAATAGTGTGGTTAAATCTATTGATGTTCTGAATTTGACTACAGCCTTTAGGAGGAATGCTAAGCGATATTTTATTTAGCTTGAAGGCGGCGAGTTGGCAGAAACGTTAGCGCGCCGGGCGAAATGCGTAGCCGTATTGCGTCTGTCGTTACGTTCTGTGTTCAAATTCCGCCGAGGTCGACTTTGTCTTTCATCCTTTCGGGGTCGATAAATTAAGTACCAGTTACGCACTGGAGTCGATATAATCGACTTAATCCGTTTGTCTGTCCCTGTTAGTCCTCTCTGTGTTTAGCCCCTTGTGGGTAGTAAAGAAATAGATATTTTATTTAGCCTGCAATAACAACGTCCTTTTCTAGTCTTTACAAAGAATTGTAGAGTGCTACATCATTTGAAAAGTAACTTTATTATTGGTCGCTTGTTTAAACAGTTTACGAGATATATTATGTATTGACATAGTCTTAATTTCCTTGTTTTCGAATATGAACTAAAATATTACCACAGATCATTTTCTCATAAACTTTCTTACACGACCAGAATATAAATAACAGTTCAAAAAGAACTAATTATTAAGAGTGGTTGTATACTGTCAACTTAACGTGACAGTCCTGTAAGGGAATTATACCACCGCCGTTTAGCCCTCGGAAGCATCGACGCTTCCAATCGGCCTTGACACATTTTCTGTGTCCTTATATATTTACGAAGGGGAGACAAACACCCCCAACAGCTAGGCCTGTTAAGAGTTATCGATTAAATAGCTGAGCATTTCAGAGCTTCTTTTGTCGTGAAATCTGATCTTCAAACACATAAGATGTGACAGTTTGCGACAAGGCTAAATTCCACTTCCATTTGAAAAGAAAAACAAAAATGGCGGTGACTATAAAATATCTGCATATAACGCTACATCACTTTTTCAGCTACATAGGTCTGCTTTCAGCGCTTTCTGAACTGTACTTTTCGTGTATGATGTTTTCATTATGCCTCCATAATCCGTAGAATTTATTTATCTTTGCACAATTCTGTTTAGTATTATACGTCACGTAAAGTACATTATGTTTACAAGTTATTGAGCGAGATTACCTAAGTGAATGTATATACATATTTGCGACTGAGGTGACAGGCCGAATTAGAGCTATAGCACAATCGATAGATTTCCGCACAGTTACCACCTCTTTAATTTCACGCGCAAGCTGGCTCAAGTCCAACCAGAAATCTAGTGATACACACTCAGTGTTCTAAAGTGGTAACCACCCATGAGACTGTGACTCCAAATTTTTTAATCATACCACTGTCCATGCGCCTATTTAAGGTTTTTCTAGAAATCTTGGAGTCCGACTAATTAATCTGTAGGCATATTTAACAAGTTTTTATGGGTTTGCTTATGGGAAATCTCGTTTCCTAGAGTCATACTGAGCAGACATTCCAGGGATCTTTTCAGTTTGAACGGCAGTTTTTTCTAGCGGTGTCATGAAATTGTCACCCATAATTATGACCCTACTATCGATCTATTGCATTTCAATCTGTTTTAGGGTTAGTTATGGGTAGGAGGAAGGGTATCTTTTTTTTCTTCAGAAATGTAAATATACCCAATCTGTTTCTTAAACGAGGGACATATTCATACGGCACAGAATGTTTTCACCTCAAGAGATGTCATTGATTGGTTGAAATTACAGAAATTGAAGAAAAAAACAACAAATATCTTACAAACTATAGAATTTTCTCAATAAAGACAAGAGAAAAAGATGTTTTATAAACACATTCTACCAGTATACGAAGTTTAAGTGTTTAGTTACGTGGAAATTATTGTTAAAAACTGCCGGTCAAACCGAAAAGATCCCATTCCAGCTGTGATCAGTCCGATTTCTTTTACATTCAAACTATACAATGTGTCCTTTCCTTTACAGGACTTTTGGGTGTCCTTTTAGGATATTTATTTCGAGCAAGTTGAGCGACCATGAAGATTGCCAATTTGGTACGATTGTCACTTTTATCTTGATATTGACATCAGCAACACAAGCGACACGGCTGTTTTTCTATTTCGAAATGCTTTGTCCGATTAGTTAACATTTTGGTTCGCTCACTTTTATATGTTGTAAGATAAATTTGTGTCTTTTTCAGGAGGATCGAAACATCTGCATCATAGAAGGTACAGCTGAAACGCCTCACGAGAAATTTAGTTTGGAATTAAAAGTTACACGTATTTGACAAATATATCTATTTGATTCAAACATGCGTTTGGTCATGCACGACAGGAAAAAAACCTTGTTGTGTGGTCAAAAAGTATCAGGAAAATTAAAGATTGCGATAACATTCGACTTTATATCGAGCGACATGAGAATAAGCGTCGAAATCAGACGTCGTTTGAAACGTACTTCTAAAATGGTTACACGCACGCTCGTATATATGCGCGTATATAAGCGAGTAATCGCAGGTATGGATGTGTACCAACCAGAGTATATGCACCTATGCTCGCATATTTTCATTCGTTCACGTGTAATTTTAACGAATTGCACCCTTATTTGCATTTATAGGCCCCTGATATATGAAAACTTAACTGAATATAAATCTATGTATACGGCAGCTCGTATGTTTGTAAATCATCTGCATAGGTTAATGAATTTATACCTATTCAGACACTAATCAAGCTGTTAAACATTAATTTGAATTATAACGAAATTAATGTCAAAAATTCAAAAAAAAAAAAAAAGTTTGTTGCAGAAGATTTTCCATTTCATAATCTAAATCGAAAAACATGAATTTATATACTGACACTCGAAAGCCGAATGCGTTACATTATGCTTAATTGCTCCAAAATACAAATATGATATAATCAATATAATAAATACTTTGAAATATGAGTTGAGGTCGTATTTGTTTCTACCTTACAAATGAACACTTTATTACAATAGATTAAATAAACTTATGCTTATTGAAAGCTTCATAACAATTTTGTTTGGCCTGATCGTCTCCAAATTTCATTACTTGCAGTTAACAAGTGTATTTGATAGTACCAGCAAAGCTGATAGTTTCTTTTCCAGTATTACTGGAAGACATTATTGGTGAAGAGAACGCACCGCAGCAAATTTTAAGTGAATCAGACGGGTCTGTTTTGGAAACAAATGTCAAAACGAACTTGGATTTCTAAAAAAGGTTAAAACAAACTGTACCAGGATTCAAGGCTGCCAAAGATTGTAGGATCTCCTACTTGGTGAAAATGCCTTAAAAGATCTAAAGATGAAAGCATTAGCTGTTTATAATTGTTTTATAGTAATTAAATAAAAATCTGGATGTCACTAGACTACTAATCAAAGTTTGGTTTGCTTCATCTTTCTGCCTAACTTCCAAAAAAGTGTCAGCTTAGAATCTTGAAAATAACGCCTTTTTATAAAATGCTTCAGGTCACCCATCAAATCTGGATAAACTGACAAATAATGTAGCTTTTTTTTTTTTGCCTCCAAATACAATCGGCTTGCTTCAACCTACAGACCCGGCGAGGTTGTTGCTATATTCAAAGTTTACATAATTTGATAGAGGCAGGAAGTAAAAAAAAAATAGCCGTTAATGAATTTTGTTTGGAGTGAAATCTATCTAGGTTTGCATATTTTCTGAGTTTGGGGGCGCCAATGCAAAATGGTGGAATTGTTAGTCGGGGTACATTAAATTGGATAAAATGAAGTAAATGACGAACGTGTAGCGGCGTTTATTTGAATTCCATGTCGAGAAATTTTCTAATCAGGATCTCGTGCTGATGGAACGACGTCGTCTCGAATATGAAAGTGAGACTGAGCATGCTGAACCAGCATGAAGTTTAGCAACTAAAGGAATACCTATAGCTTTCAATTTTTAACATGAAACTGGCCTTTTCTCTTTTCTTTTTGCACAAATATACACACACATGTCTCTCAAGCAGGAATTGACGGAGTAGATTGAGTGCAGAACAAAATACCCTGTTCTATTTGTTTTTCTGCCTTTTTCGAATTCAAATCTCGTCCAGATTAACAGTCACTTTCATCCGGTTCGAGGTCGATGAAATAAAATCCTTGTCCAGAACGGAAGATTGGCGAACAAGTCGAAGTCGATTTGAACTATTTAGTCCAGCTGTTTGTGTCGAGAACGATCTGTTGTCCGTATTAGCACCCCCACTACTAGGTCTTTAATGATCTTTAGTGGGGCTCTGCTAAAAACATTTAGATAAAGTCTCCAATTTTGTTAGAAGTTCCTCCTTGACAGACGCCCACTACATGCAAAGGATTTTTGTGTTGCCTTTTTCGCCCTGACTAAGCAGTAAAAGAAAAGAATTGAGGGGTATGTAATCTAACCTGGAAGCCTGTTGTTACAATGCGCTTAACCGTACAGTTTGGCTTGTTGCTGGTTTTTTGAGATGCAAGAAAGCTTGAATAACACAATGATCAGAAATGTCAGTAACCAAGGGTAGTCGTTTGTTTCCTAAAAACACATCAGAATTTTTTTTTTCCTACGTTGGGTAATGTTACAACAGTATTTATTGTACTCTCTCCCCTTGGATCTCGTGTTGAAACTGTCTGTAGGTGCAGGACATCCTTTAAAACGTACCAAGGCCCATCAATGGTTCATTAACGTGCTACTCATTGAGTGATGTTAAAGATTAAAAACGTACATTTGGAAATAGGTTGCCTGCTTAAGTTTTTAATATCAGTTCTGACGGAGGGAAGCTCATCACGTAAAACTGAAGGTTTTAGTTCGCTTGATACAGCGTAGTATCGAAGGAAAAGGATTCCCTCTATTTTTGTGCCAGTGTGGATGTGATTTAGGTAAATATGAACACTTTTAAGTCCCACCGAAATCAACTTTACATCTTTCAATAGGTAATAAATTAAGTACGAGTCGACCGAAATGGTTGAGCATCGGACAGAATGTTGGATATTCCTTACGGCTGCGTTCTGAGTTCAAATCTTGCCGTTGCCTAACTGGGTAGTAGACTGAATCTGTCAGCCGGTTGAACACCTGGTTTCTTGGCTGTCGTTCATGAAACCCAGTTTGTTGCCAATATTTGGGTCATGTTTCTGCATTGAAGATAAATTCTTCTCTCTTTTCCATCAACCTTGCTGAGGGATAAAAACAATTATTATTTCACCACTAACCGTTCGGAGGGATAAAAACAAAACAGCAAGGAATAAACGGGACAAATCACAAGCATCATGCTCGTATTTTCCTCAATCCAATTCACTGATACGCAAGAATGATAAATCATTAGTCGATAGAATATCAAACAACCATTTATTGTATTTGTTTCGCCTCCCAACGATCTCAGTTCCAAACTTTGAAGTCGAAGAAGTCACATACTGAAAAATCTCTCATCTCCATCTCTCTTTCATATAATGTGTGTGAGAGAGGCAAAGAAAAAAGAACGTTCACATCATGGCACCTACAAATAAATAAATAAACGTTAACTAAACAAACAATAATAAACAATACAAAGCCTAAATTTTGCAACTAATCACAAATTAGAAATACCTATTTCTTTACTACCCACAAGGGGCTAAACACAGAGGGGACAAACAAGGACAGACAAACGGCTTAAGTCGATTACATCAACCCCAATGCGTAACTGGTACTTTATTTATCGACCCCGAAAGGATGAAAGGCAAAGTCGACCTCGGCGGAATTTGAACTCAGAACGTAGCGGCAGACGAAATACCTATTTCTTTACTACCCACAAGGGGCTAAACACAGAGAGGACAGACAAACTGATTAAGTCGATTACATTGACCCCAGTGCGTAACTGGTACTTATTTAATCGACCCCAAAATGATGAAAGGCAAAGTCGACCTCGGCGGAATTTGAACTCAGAACGTAGCGGCAGACGAAATACGGCTACGCATTTCACCCGGCGTGCTAACGTTTCTGCCAGCTCGCTGCCTTAAATTAGCAGAAGTACCGTACCCACTTTATAAATAACGACCTACAAACTTCTAATTCAGCTGAGTTATTAAAGACTATTTGTAAACGTTATCTTAAGCTTGAAAATTGTAAACTTAACTACACTCACTGAAATATTAGACAAAATAAGTCATCGCCAGCGATTTCGCCATGTTTAATGTTGTTTACAATATTTTTCCTCTCTCATAAGCAACTACTGCAGTGGAGGTGCAATGGCCCAATGGTAGGGCAGCGGACTCGCGGTCGGAGGATCGCGGTTTCGATTCCCAGACCGGGCGTTGTGTTTGTTTATTGAGCGAAAACACCTAAAGCTTCATGAGGCTCCGGCAGGGGGTAGTGGCGACCACTGTTGTACTCTTTTGCTCCAACTTCCTCTCACTCTTTCTTCCTGTTTCTTGTCCCCGACTTCCTTCGCAACCGCTGAGCCTTGATGCGCATTCATCCATCCGTCGGGGGTTGACCTGCTTTCTCTTCTGCGGGTCTTACGAATAGCAAAGGAACACGTTTCGAACTTCTCCCTCTACAGAGGCGCGATCTTGCGAGCTCTGGGACGAAGACCGCTTCGCTCAACAAACAAACAAAGCAACTACTGCAAATTCCTATTGAACGATTTTGAGAAAGATTGAAAATACTTACTATAAATAAAATCATTCTTTCAAATTTTGGCACAAAGCCAGCAATCTTGAGTGGAGGGGTAAATCGATACACCAACCCTAGCTCTTGACAGATGCATTATGTAACCGAAGCTAAAAAAAGAAAGTGAAAGTTGACCAAGGTGGGATTTGAACTTAGATAAGGAGGAAATGCTGGTAAGCATTTTGTCCGACGTGCTAACGATTCTACCAGCACGTTACACCTTTAATTCTTTTAGATAGTGGTGAGTTATTTTATCAATTTCAAAAGGATGACCACGCTTTGATTTGAACACAGAACGTAAAGTGATGGAAGTAGTGCCACCAAGCATTTTGTCCGATGACCTAACGATTCTTCCAGTTCGCTGCTTACTCTTTTACTTGTTTCAGTCATTTGACTGGCCATGCTGGAGCATTTCTTCTTGTTCTTTACGTCCTTTTGCCTTTCATCCCTTTGAGAGTCGATAAAATAAAGTACCACCGAAGCACTGAGACCGAATAAATCGATATTTCCCTCCAACCAAAATTGCTGGCTTTGCACCAAAATTTGATTAGCAAAGATGTTATCCTGATGCTTAATAACGACATGTTTCCTCATATGCATGAATACATGGGCCATGCCAATCTCTAGGTATTTGCCCTAATGTGGACAAACACTGAGTTACAGGAATTACAACTGGTAAAATATTCATGACGCACAATGCAGCGTACCACCGGCAAAGTAATATCTATTTCTTTACTACCCACAAGGGGCTAAACACAGAGGGGACAAACAAGGACAGACAAACGGATTAAGTCGATTACATCGACCCCAGTGCGTAACTGGTACTTAATTTATCGACCCCGAAAGAATGAAAGGCAAAGTCGACCTCGGCAGAACTTGAACTCAGAACGTAACGGCAGACGAAATACGGCTACGCATTTCGCCCGGCGTGCTAACGTTTCTGCCAACTCGCCGCCGGCAAAGTAATATCGTCAGGCTCTATTTACCAAGAAAGATATAAGGGATGTAAATTCTTGTTAAACACAGGGGACACCATTAAAACTCCGATATCGGGTTTGGAAAAAAAAAAAACCATGCATGTAAGCTGTGAGCAATGAATACTATTAGCGGCTAGAAATATCCAAAAAGACACTGAAACAGTCTTATTGAATTCAAGAACAGAAGCAAGAACGACAGGGCAGATATTTATCGTTTGATAACATTCCTTCCATTTAGTTTTATTTCGAGTATCTTCCTAATTCCTTCTCATGTAATCTTTGGAGACCTTCTCCCTCTTCATTCCATAGTGATCTAATGATATCTTGTGCTATCGTTATGTCAGCAAGTTTAATGTTTCAGCTGTTATTCATAATTAAAACTGCCCCCTGGTTTTTCAAATTACATACCAATATCCTTGCTAACTATTCTTCATGATTCCAGTATAAAATTTGAGGTTCTTCATGTATAGAATTTCACTCTAGTTTTTAACAAGTTCATAGACATGCCTGAATGTTCTCGGTATACTTGCCAAAGGAAACAATGCAAAGAAATGGAGCATAAACGAGTCACCCTGAAATATTGGCAAGTGTTTTTTTTCCACAACCTTGGGCCGACCAAAGCCTTTTGAGTGGATTTGATAGACGGAAAATGAAAGTAGCCCGTCGTGTACGTGTGTGTCACCACCCCTTGACAACCAGTTCGGCAAAAGAATTCGACACAATAATTACCATGCTTTAAAAAAAATTACTACTGAGGTCGATTCATTCTTCAAGGCCGGACCCCAACATGGCCGCATTCTTACGACTGAAACAAGTAAAAGATATTTTCACACTTCCTGTTCATAGGATTTTGCTTCCGTGTTTTAATTCTACTTCCCTCGATCTCGTGGCTCTTTCTCAAAAACTTTTTCTCATTGACTTTCAAAGTCCTCAGGTACTCCAAGAATCAATAATGCGGAAAATTATCATATCCTTACTGTAGTGTATCCAACAAACAGCTAAATTCATTCTTATTCGTACCTCACTTCGTATCAGACTCAAAATATACGGCATATCAGCATTTCTCCCTGTTTTACTCCTGCATAACTTTTACTCCTCTGCTAATAATTTCTCCTTCTCCAGAAGCTATACATTACATTTCCTATGAGGCCCTCTAAATAACTTTCAGAATAATGGTAAGTATGTAATAGGTCCATAACTACTAAATTCCCCTTATCTTTTTTTTTTGTCTTCTGTATAAGTATTAGAGTGGTTGTATACTGTCAACTTAACGTGACAGTCCTGTAAGGAAATTACACCACCGCTGTTTAGCCCTAGGAAGCATCGACGCTTCCTGTCGGCCTTGACACATTTCCTGTGCCCTTATATATTTACGAAGGGGAGACAAACACCCCCAACATCTAGGCCTGCATCTAGAGACATGCATGTTTCTGGGTCTTGCCCATCATAAGTCTAGAGTAGCAGAGGCCTGCTAGCTGAAGATATTTATCTAGACTTCGTAAATATATATATACATATTTTCAGTGAAGTTTTCTGATTTTGTATAAGTATTGTATTTCTTTTTTGTCAACCATGTTGATTTTAAATACCTATTTCTTTACTACACACAAGGGGCTAAACATAGAGAGGACAAACAAGGACAGACAAACGGATTAAGTCGATTATATCGACCCCAGGGCGTAACTGGTACTTATTTAATCGACCCCGAAAGGATGAAAGGCAAAGTCGACCTCGACAGAATTTCAACTCAGAACGTAGTTGCAGACGAAATACGGCTAAGCATTAAGCCCGGCGTGCTAACGTTTCTGCCAGCTCGCTGCCTTACGCCTTATGTTGATTTTAAATACAATCAGTAAGAAACGGTTGTATATACCCGTGCATGCTGATGAGGTTTATAAGACAGAACATCCGATCCGGTTGGATACCTTTTAAGTATTTTTTTCCACTTTCTCTTCCGAAAAATATATATTCTCTTATCTCAATCTGTTTTTCATTTCACTTTTAAATTTCCTTAACCAGTTCGTTTCCATATTATGACGAACTTCTTTGCAACAAATATCTGACCAAAAGTTCCTTCTTTCAGCATTCGGTGCGTCATTCTCCTGATGTACGTCCTTATTCTTCAGTTTGTGCGCGTGCGTGCGTGTGAGTGTGTATTTGTCCTCCAGCACCGCCTGACAACCGGTGCTTCTGCGTTTATGTCCCCGTAACAAAAGAGACCGATAGAATAAGTACCAGGCTTTAAAAAATAAGTACTAGGGTCGATTCTTTCGACTCGATTTCTTGAAGGGGAACCCCAGCATGGCCGTAGTCGAATGACTGAAACAAGTGAAATATAAACGACAACTCTTCTAACCAGCCAGTAATTTACCAGTCTTTTTGTGCGTTCTTTGGATCTCGTTTTCGTGTCTCCAGTGCATGAGTGCTGTCTTTCTGTAGACTGACATTTTTTTCTGATGTTCAAAGAAGTCCAGAATTGCCTCCCGCACACTCACACACATACACACACACACACACACACACACACACACACACACACACACACACACACACAGACCTTCAAATCATAGGTTTCTTGAATCAGGTTTGCTAGATCAGGTGTGACTTTGGAATAAACAACAACATCAACAGCAGTGGAGGTGCAATGGCCCAATGGTTAGGGCAGCGAACTCGCGGTTTCGATTCCCAGACTGGGCGTTATTTGTGTTTATTGAGCGAAAACACCTAAAGCTTCACGAGGCTCCGGCAGGGGGTGGTGGCGACCCCTGTTGTACTCTTTCGCTCCAACTTTCTCTCACTCCTTCTTCCTGTTTCTTGTCCCCGACTTCCTACGCAACCGCTGAGCCTGGATGCGCACTCATCCATCCGTCGATGCTCTCAGTGTTGGGGGTTGACCTGCTTTCTCTTCTGCGGGTCTTACGAATAGCAAAGGACCGCGTTTCGGACTTCTCTCACTAAGGACGAAGACCGCTTCGCTCAACAAACAAACGAACAAACAGCAACAGCAACAACGTGTTAAACAGAAATATTTAATAGTGGAAAAATGACCTTTAAAAACAAGTCAGTGTTAGGTTTGGTTGAAGGCAGTTATTTTCACACATTCCGTTAGCATTTACGATGGATCGGAGCAAAGATTGCAGGGCATTCTTCAGTATAATCTCCAAATGATTGCAATATTCACCAGATACTTTCAGATTAGTATCACCTCTTCTCGTATCAGAAGTCGATGCTTCCACAGGAAATCCTGATAAAATAAAATAACGAGGATAAGATAAGTATGAGTATATATAGATAAATACATATGCATATATATTATATTTATAATTATTTGAGGGAATATTATTCCTAACTTACGGGGAAAAATTTAATTTAGAAATGCTAAATCAAATTTCACAAAATATAATATATATTATTAAAAATTAGAAAAAGAACCACCTTTTATCAATTCAAAATGAACAATTAAATCACACCATCTAGAAAATTACATGTAATAGAAATATTAAAATTAAAATAATTAAAATGATTAAGTAAAATGCAAAATAATAATAAAAACGTATATATTTGGTTATTTTGCAATTTACTTAATCATCGGTATATTATTGTCATTTTAATATTTATTTTTCTATTATATGTAATTTTCTAGATGGTGTAATTTAATTGTTCATTTTGAATTTATAAAAAGTGTTTTTTTCTAATTTTTATATATACTATATTTATATATTATATAATTTTATTATATTATATTGTATTGTATTGTATTGTACTGTACTGTACTGTACTGTACTGTACTGGCTGTGTGGTAAGAAACTTCGTTCCTAACTACATGGTTTCGGGTTCAGTCCCACTGAATGGCACCTTCGGCAGGTGTCTTCTACTATAGCCTCAGAACAACCAAAGCTGTCTTTCGACACCTGTTGTTATTCCCGTTATTATTTTTATTGTGTAACACTGTCCGTTTTTTTCCGTCCTTGTTTTTGTATACATTCGCTGCTTTCTTCCAAGGAATCTAATGCTCTTGGCTTAGTTTTTCCTTGGGGCTGGCCAGATTGGAGCAATCTCAAGAATAATCAGCCGACATTGCGAGGATAATCTGGTTCTTGACTGAAGATAGAAAACTTCGAATGACCCGTCCTTGTTTTTCTGTATCGTCTTTCTGGATGTTTTGTTGTCCCCTCTTTGTATCATCTAGTTGTCCGGATGTTTTGCGTTCTTGTCCCATTTTGTATGATATATATATATATATGTATATATATATATATAGCGGCGTACGTACACTTTGTTCTCTCTCTCTCTCTCTCTCTCTCTCTCTCTCTCTCTCTCTCTCTCTCTCTGTATGTGTATTTATATATATATATATCATTAATAATATTAATTGGCCCAGGACTTAGATGGTAAATGTTTTTATTTTTCATTCCTTTCGAAATTTTACCCCTAATAGCGGTTTGGAATTTAACTGTTCTCTCTAGCATCCCAGAGTTCTATGACGGATGCCTCTTATGTGTTTAATTGTACACTATATATATATATATAGTGGATTGACCACTAAAAGTGGACAGCTGTATGCTGGATATAGACGTCAAAATCGCCATTTTCCACGGAGAATGTGTTCTCAACAAAAAATTTTGTGTGTGAAAAAAATTTTTAGTCTTCGGATTTTTTAAATATGCTAGGCCACTGGTTCTAATTGATTAATATCAATTTCTACCCTTATTTAATTAT
>NW_021829670.1:25000-30000 GCF_006345805.1 Octopus sinensis | reverse complement strand
TATTATAAAACCCATCTTTATTATTGTCTATATATATATATATATGTGTGTATGTATGTATGTATACATATGTCTGTATATATGTCAATATATACGTATATATATAAATATAGATATATATATATACGGGTGTGTGTGATTGTGTATAGAAGAATATATTAATAAAACGGATTCCAACCTTGTCTGATTTTCACGTTTTATTTACAATCTTATAATGATATAATATAAGATATTATAATAAAATAAAATAAAATAAAATAAAATAATAGAATGTTAAATGTTCATTCTGATTGAACTAGTACTTTCATGCATTAAATTCTGCAATCTTCAGGTTCATGTAGTAGTGGTGACAGTCATGCTTCACAATTTTTGACTGATATATATATACATATATATATAAATATATATATATATATCTGTATATATATATATATGTATGTGTGTGTGTGTATGTATGTATGTATATATATTCTTATATATTATATATATACATACATGCATATATATATATGTGTGTATGTGTGTGTGTGTATGTATGTATGTATGTATGTATGTATGTATGTATGTATGTATGTATGTATGTATGTATGTACATTGTTCTTAGTCTATATTTCTTATCTCTTCGATATGGCACACACATACACACACACACCACACACACACACACACACACACACATCTTCCACTGTCTTCGTTACTCTGTAACGAACGAGCAATCTCGGCCGTAAATTTTCAAAAGTTCTCCCCATCTCTTCTTCCTCTCCTCTTTCTCTTCCTCCTCCTTCTCTTCCTCCTACTTCTTCCATTTCTGCTCCCTTCCACTCCAACCTTTCTATTTCTCACCGACTTTGATTTTCTTATTACTCTCTTATTTTATTACTTATTTACTTTCAACGTCAGCATCATTATCACCACCACCACCATCACAACAACAACAACAATAACAACAACACTTTCACTACCACCATTGTAATCAGCGCAACAATCATCATCACCTTTATCATCAATCATCATATTCATTGTCGTGTGCGCTTTTAGTCCCTTTTCACGTTATTTTAAGCTTCAACACACACACACACACTAATACAATGATATACATACACAGTCACATACTCCCTTCCTCTCTCTCTCTCTCTCTCTCTCTCTCTCTCTCTCTCTCTCTCACTCACACACACATACACATTCGCACACATACACACACACGAATACAATGACATACATACAACTGTCACGTACTCTCACTCACTCATACACACACGCACACACACACACACGCACGCACACACATACTTACTAGCAGCAGCACCTGCAGCAGCACCACGAAAAGCAGTTAAAATAGCAGCAACAACAATAACAACAACAACACAGGTAGCGGCATCAAAAAGAGACAATGAGGGATAATGCGCAATCGTTTGGCCTGATAGAAATAGCAGCTAAATCGCCCTTAATATCATCACACAAACTTCTTCGACTCATACCCTACCGTCTTAAATAAGCATAAGCTTTTTGCCAATGTCGTTAATCTAAGGATGTATTCTTTTCCTACTTTCTTCCCTTCTTCCTTCCTTCCTCCCACGAATCTGGGAAGACCTGGAAAGAATTAATTGGCGCTGAGGTTCTCCCTCTACCTAAGTCAGTGCTTCTTAATATGGCCCTTGGGGGTCCGTTTAAGATTTTGTTGTTGAAATTTATCTACAATAAATCTGGTTAAGCTTCTATAATACACAAAATATTTCAACAAATTATATGGGGATCCAGTAGAGTAAAACAGGAATCAGAAAGGTCCATAGGCAAAAAAAAAATGGTTGGGAACCACTGCTCAAAGTCATTAAAGAAAAATTGTAATGTAGAGCTGAATTTATACGATAATAAAATTTTCTTTTTATAATTTTTCATACCTCCTGCCCAATTCTAAAAGTTCCACTCTTTTACCGATTTTTTTAAAAATCAGAGTTTAAAATACTGAGAGTTCGAACTTTTTGCTTAAATCCCACCCTTGGGTGTATCATCAATCATTTAATGGTCCTTACAAGGAGAAGAATATTGAAAAATATCAAGACGTGTCAGAATGACAAAGAAACGTGGAAGGTATCGGCTGATCGTGAGATGTGCTAAACATAACAGCTAAATCGCCCTTCATTCCCTCACACAAACCATTTTTGTGCATAATAGTATGAATTTCCGTATGTGGAACACAAATTCGCAAAAATGTTTTGAAAATTCCAAAAAATAACAAAGTTATGAGGGTACAGTTCTATAGTTAAGAGATGAGGAATTATGTACATTATTTTTACATTATTTACATTATTCACATTTGACAGATATTTGACCTCATTTTGTTTGTTGTTAACACAACTTTTCGGTCGTTATACTCTCCAGCCTTCAACAGGTGCCTTGGGGAAATTTCGAACCTGGATTTTCATTCCTCAGGTATTTTTTCGATATTATTATTATCATTATTATTATTATTATTATTATTATTATTATTATTATTATTATTATTATTATTTTATTATATTATTATTATTATTATTATTATTATTCAGGTCACTGCTTGGGATCGAACTTGGAATCTTAGGGGTTAATAACCTGCGCTCTTAACCACTATGCCCACGGGCATATGGCGTAGTGGTTAAAACCCCAATATTCCGAGTTCAATTCCAGGCAGTGACCTGAATAATAATAATAATAATAATAATAATAATAATAATAATAATAATAATAATAATAATAATAATAATAATAATATCGAAAATATACCTAAGGAATGAGAACCCAGGTTCGAAATTTCCCCAAGTTACCTGAAGAAGGCTGGAGTGTATATCAGCCGAAACGTTGTGTTATCAACAAACAAGATGAGGACAAATATCTGTCAAATGTAAATAATGTTAAGTTATGAGGGGTTAGTTATATGGGGTGCTTAAACCAGAAATCCGCTGTTTATTTAAGAATTATTCATAGTTGAATTGACATTACGGCCTCTTTTCAGTTATCACTCAACTCTAAGACCTCATTACAAGCTTACGTCTATTCTGTAACTTTACCTCTACGTAAGAAAAAGTTTTCCAATTCTTTATTCTCTGATATTTTGTTCAATTAATCATGTTGCAAATAATAATAATAATAATAATAATATAATAATAATAATGATAATAATAATAATAATAATAATAATAATAAAATAATAATAATAATAACAACAACAACAACAACAACAACAACAACAACAAACAACAAGAGCACTTAGAGAGCGCCAAGAGATGATTTTTAAAATGAGAATATCTGAAATAAACTCGACTGCTCTCACAAACGAGAATACTAAAAATGAACCCGACCGCTCTCAAAAATTTAATTAACAAAAAAAAAATGGAAACAAACAAACACGACTGAAAACAATACCTCCGCCTTCGCTAAGGTGGAAATAATAATAATAATAATAATAATAATAATAATAATAATAATAATAATAATAATAATGATAATAATTATGATAACGATAACGATGACGATGACGATGACGATGATGATGATGATGATGATGATGATGATGGTGGTGGTGGTGGTGGTGGTTGTGGTGGTGGTGGTGGTGGTGGTGGTGGTGGTGGTGATAATGATGATGATGATGATCCTTTCTACTATAGGCACAAGGCCTGAAATTTGGGGGAAGGGGCCAGTCGATTAGATCGACTCCAGTACACAACTGGTACTTAATTTATCGACTCCAAAAGGATGAAAGGCAAAGTTGACTTCAGCAGCATTTGAACGCAGAACGTAAAGGCGGACAAAACGCCGCTATGCATTTAGCCTGGCGCGGTGACCTTAAATGGTAAACCTACCTTCTCGAGTCATGTCGGTTTCTATGGCGTATTAATTCCCCACGTGGATAGGACGCTGGTCTGTCACAGGATTACTCATTTTTGTCAGGTGAGTGGACTGGAGCAACGAGTGGAGGCACATGGCCTAGTGATTAGAGCAGCGGACTCACGATCGTGGAATCGCAGGTTCGAATCTCAGACCGGGCGATGTGTGTGTTTATGAGCGAAACACCTAAGCTCCACGCGGCTCCGGCAGCAGGTAATGGCGAACTTCTGCTGACTCTTTCGCCACAACTTTCTCTCACACTTTCCTCCTGCATCTTGCAGGTCACCTGCGACGGACCGGCGTCCCGTCCAGGTGGGGAACCTATACGCCAAGGAAACCGGGAAACCGGCCCTTATGAGCCAGGCATGGCTCGAGAAGGAACAAACAACTGGAGCAACGTGAAATGAGGTCTTTTACTCGAGAACACAACTCATCGTCCGGTTCAGGAATCGAAATCACAATCTTACAATCTGTTATATTGCAAATATACAGCTGTATTTAAGAGATGTCTAAACAATATAATCTCAGTTCAAGTTTGACTTTATTTTATGGCCTCACTTAAGTCGTGGCTCATTACAAGTTTACGACTGTTGTAACTTTCTCTCTTATGAAAACTGTAATCCCAATGTTATCGCTACTGGTGTTTTGTTCTTGCTATTCTTTCTATCCTTCTGTCTCCTGGTTACTCAGTTGGTCAAGGGCAGCAGTTCAGTACCTACCCACATCTAGCAACCCACGATCACAAGCGAATGATCAGCGGACCGGGTGGCGGTCAGGTGGAGACCAGTGACAAAACAATAAAGATTGTTTTAGAAAACAGAGACTTATGGCAGAAGTTTCACACTCTGGGTACAGAAATGATTATAACCAAGACTGGACGGTAAGTATTACCTTCTGAATATTACGGTTTATTTTAATTATTAGTAGGCCTCCTTACTGAATATCTGCTTCATTTCATTGGTTAAAAAAAAAAAACCACGTTGTAAACCTCATCATATTTCTAAGCAGCAGCAGAAAGTCTATATGTTTCTTAATAGATCTTTAAACCCTTCAGCATTCACATTATTCTATCAAAAGTAACACTTATTTATTAACATTGTTTTGACTTAATCATGCATTATTTTGTTGCTTTGAAATTT
>NW_021829670.1:5000-20000 GCF_006345805.1 Octopus sinensis | reverse complement strand
CACACACACATATATATATATGTGTGTGCGAGTGTGTGTGTGTGTGTGCGAGTGTGTGGTGTGTGCGAGTGTGTGTGTGTGTGCATATATATATACATATATATATATATATATATATATATATATATATATATATATATATATGCGAGTGTGTGTGCATACAGGTGTATGAGTATGTGTGTATACATACGAGCGTACGTATGTAATAAATGTATGTATGTATGTATTTATGTCTATCTGTCTGTATGGATGTATGTATGGAGGTGGGCGGAACAAAGAAAGGAAATTAAAATACAAAACAACACACCCACTAACCATCTCTCCTCCCACTTATCAAACCTGTTATTACAGATTCAAGTTTCTGTAATTACTTATCTAATCTCTATTTACTGTCGTGAGACTAATTGGTGTGGGTGCAAGAGTCTCTCAAAACAACGACTTGACTAAATTGCACGTGTGTATGTATGCGCGCGCTGTGTGTGTGTATATATGAGTACGTGTGTGTGTGTGTGTATGTGTGTGCATGTTTGAGTGTGTGTGTTTGTATGTGTGTGCATGTCATGTATGAGTGTGTGTGTGTGATACATAGGAGTGGTAGCTCCTATACGTATCGCCCAATCGGTTCGTTTTTTTGTTTTCTCTCACTTTCTTTCTCTCTCTCTCTCTCTCTCTCTCTCTCTTCTCCCGTCTCTGTCTATCGATCTTTGACTGTCTCTTACCTACTTTCCCTCCCTGTCTCTCTCTCTCTTCAATCTTTCTCAATGTATACACTGACCTATCAACCGTTAAATAAAGGGCAGGAGCTGTGAAATAAATAGGGCGTGTCTCACAAATACGGCCCCTCTCCAACGGAGCAGCGCATGCTTATTATATACATACATTCAGACATACATAAACACACACACATCATACGGACTGAACGAATTCAGACAGAAGTACGATAACTACACATTTTCACAAACGTACAGAAAATAGTGCGATGGTGCACGTGTGTATACACACACACACACACACACACACACACACACACACACACACACACACACACACACACACACACAACACACACCACACACACACGCAGAATAAACATACAAATGTACACGGTCATGGCAACCCATACATATGACAAATACCATATAGATTCATGTTATTAGCATTCTGGTTTCTGAATCCAGCGATCCGAGTTCAAGTCTTGAGAGAACCTAATACACAATGTTTTATAGGCAGAGGCATGGTTGTGCGGCTTAGAAACTCGCTTTGCAACCACGTGGTTCCAGGTTCAGTCTCACAGCGCAGCACTTTGGACAAGTGTCTTCCTCTATAGCCCCGGACTGACTAAAGCCTTGTGAATGGATTTGGTACACGAAAACTGAGCAGGAGCCCGTTGTGTATATATTATATGTAAATATGATACACGCACATATACAAACACACAGATACACAAACGCCAATTCACTCACTTACACACACAAACACACACACACAAAGACATACACACACAAATAATAAAAGTAGTACATACAGAGAAGCACCTGCACACATACACACCACACACACACATATATATAATATATATATATATATATATATATTACACACCACATATACTATAAACATACATACGTACATACATTACACACAGGCATTACAGATATACGCACATACATGAACACATACATGCTATTACTAGCAAACAGGCATTGGTCGGATATACGACGCATGCATTATACACATAAACACACACATTACACACATACATTGCACGCATATACACATACACAGCACACATGTACGTATACACTATACACATACACACATACATTACACACATACATTCACCCATAAACACATACACAGCCAGAGATTCATTGTCTTTGGTTAAAACTCTGCTGTATCAAGTCTAACCAAGGGTTAAACATGAACCATACACGAACACACACACACACACACACACACATACTGATGCACACACTCACACACACACACCGGTTTGGAACCACACTTACAATATTTTGCCACGACGCAAAGAGTCGATCTTCGTCGAACAGAACCGCAGATCAAAAGACTTTCTACCCTTGTCTTTTTACATCAGCCAATGTCTCCATGGCCTAGTGGTTAAGGTGTTGGGTTCCCTATCACAAGGTCGTAGTTTCGATTACTAGACTGACAGTGTGTTGTGTCTTTGAAGAAAGGTCGTCGTTTCCGTCTACTTAGCTGATATATGATATCCATACCTACGACTACACAGTGCAGTACGTTCTTTTATCCCTCTTTATAATATATACATTACGCAGTATGTCTCTAAATTGGTTTCAAATTTGGTACAAGACCAGCAATTTCGGAGGAGGGGCTAAGTCGATTAAATTGACCTCGGTGGTCAACTGGCGCTTATTTTATCGACTCCGAAAAGATGAAAAGCAAAATCAACCTCGGTGAAATTTGAACCCAGAGCGTAAAGTCAGACGAAATACCGCTAAACATTTAAACATTTTGCCCGGCGTGCTAACGGTTCTGCCAGCTCGCCGCTTTGAATAATGCCCCTATATTGCCTATACTTTAATTTCTGCTGTTTTTAATTTAATTTTATCTTATTTTAAACAAAATTAAGTGTGTGTTTGTGTGTGTGTTTGTAATTATGTATGTATATATATATATATATATATATATATATATATATGACAGAAGTGAAATACTTTTCATGTCCCCTTTCTTTATCCTTTTTCAGGCGGATGTTCCCAACGCTTAAGGTCAGTCTAGAGGGACTTGATCCTCACACCAAATACATATTGCTTATTGATGTTCTCCCCGTCGATGACTGTCGCTACAAATATCACAATTCCGAATGGGTGGTCACAGGCAAAGCTGAACCCCACATGCCAGGACGTCTGTACGTCCACCCGGATTCCCCAGCATCAGGCTCGCACTGGATGAAGCAACCAGTCTCATTCCACAAACTCAAACTCACTAACAACAATTTGGATCAAAACGGACATGTGAGTAGAAGTCTTCATATCATTGATTGTTCGTCTGACTATTAGATGATTGTTATGATTATATCATGATTTGATCTTGCATTCTATCTATCTCTTCCTGTTCCTTCAATTTTCTCTTTTCGCTTACTGTCTTTCTGTCGCTTTCTCCCATTTTTCCTCTCTCCTTTTTGCTCTATTTATTCAAGCACACACAGATGCCTTCCATATACATACTAAATATATATATATATATATAAACATTCACACACACACACACACACACACACACACACAAATACACGAGCGTGTGTGTGTGTGTCTGTAGAATGTAAAAAGAGAGAAAATAGACAGTTTCTGACAATGCAGAAAGTTTGATAAAAACCTTTATATTCCGGGCTCGAAAGTCCATCTACGAAAGAAAAGAACAGTCTAAGAAAGTCCAGTTATGTAGGATCCGTTAATCCACTCAAACTCTCCACTGCTTATATAACAGCAGCAGTCGCTCTCCAAACCTAGGTGTAATCTAAGTCCCACGCATTGGTATAAACCAGTGGTTCCTAAACTTTTTCGGGCTGCCACACCCTTAGCACTCAGTCCACTTTCTAGCGCTGACTAGAAGAAGTTATTATTTGGTTTGGGTTTCAAAGTTCAAAGTGGACTAAACCTTTCATATCCCAGCAAACAGATAACAACACTTTAGCCAGGGGTACCTGTGTTTCTCATTTCCCTACCCACTGTCTGCAGCATTAGACATTTTCATAGGGAACCCATTTCTCATCACCAATCACTATTCGGTCCTAAAAAGATACATTCGTGAGACATGACTGAAAAGAAGAGCGCACATTCACTTTCTGCGCGTGATTAGACTCGGAAAGTTTGTGAAGAACCAATTGACCAAATTTGCTGACTTTTCCTATGGCACACAGGTGTCGATGAATGGCTGCATGACCAAATCTAAGCTTCTCTGCTAGTTTCTCAACAGTTATGATGGCACTTTGTTCCACCAGGGTTTGCAGGACATCCTCAAAGCTCTACAGATCTTCCAGGACGAGGCTCATCTTCTAGGCTGTAGTTTCCAGCTCGGAATTTCTGGAAGTACTGCTGACACTGGCTTACGCTTATTGTCCGATCCCCATATACTTGCACCATCCATTGTGTTGTTGTCTTTATTGAACTCATAAAGCAAAATTTGCCGAATATGCTCCTTTGTCGTAGTAGAAATGGCATAGTTTCTTAAAGGAAAACAGCTCACTGTTGTTTCTTAATCTGCAAATCCAAGAGAATCACACACAGAGCGAAACTCTTAGTGTTGCGTAATATAATAATGAAAAGACAGAGGAAGGGATTTTATGGTCTCGCTACGATCATCTAATGAAACATTTTAGCGAACACGCAGACGCGCAACTTAAAATCTGCAAATTAAGCTAATAATCTATAACGTAAAAAAAGATCAAACGAAAAGTGTAAGTAAAAACTAAAAGCTACACAAAGAAAATGTATTAAATCCCGTACACTTTGGTGGGAAAACCGTCAGTCACTGAGTTAGCAGCATATGTTACGTAGTTTCGTATATTAGTATGTGAGGGAAGAGCTATTGTAACTTAGGAAGAAATTAATGCTTCTAGTATTTAGGGTGAGAATACTGGTATTCAGGCATGCGATAAAACTTTAGCGCTTCATGTAGTTCCTCGATATACTGGAGGCAGATATCATATATTCTTTATGTTGAGTTTTTATATAATATATATATATATATATATATATATATACTATATATATATATATATATATATATAATATATATATATATATATTAATATTACATATACACATACCTACATACTACATACTATACATACATACATACATACAACCAAACAAAGATACCCTGTTGCTGATTTGAAATTCCAATGAAGGAACCTTGGATCTAGGGTAGAAACCGGTTCTTTCTCTATTGGCAAGAAATCTTGAAATAAACTGAATAATGACATACATACATACATACATACATACATACATACATATATATTTACACACACACACACACACACACACACATATATATATATATATATATATATATATATACAGTAACCCTTCGACTATCGCGGGTGTTATATTCCAAAAACTCCCACCATAGGTAAAAATCCGCAAAGTAGAAACACTACGGTATATTTATTTTTTATATCTATAATTTGTATATATTTATTTTATCATAAATGCAAAACACCACCACAGAGGAATCAACGTAAGCTTAAATAATAAACCAAGATATGGCGAGGGATTATTGTATACGTATATATGTATATATATATATGACATAACATATACATGCCTAAAGAAAGAAATATAGTAAGACATGATGTGTTTGTATGTGTGTATATATATATACGTATATGTATATATAAAAATGTTTGTACATATGTATATACGTATACACATATATGCATATGTATGTGTATATGTTTGAATGTACACATGTATGTATGCATATATGTCTGTGTGTATATATATATGTGTGTATGTATGTATATATATATATGTGTATGTATATATATATATATATATATATATATATAATATATATATATATATATATACATACATACATACACACACACATATATACATATATGTATGTATGCATATATGTATGTAAGCAATAGCATGGCAGCATTGATATTGGTCGGGCTGAAACTACAGTTTGCAGGTATGGTAAGTGTGAAACAACGATGGATTGTTCGTGACTCATTCATTTTATCTTGGCTACTTGACATATCTATATATCATTATACCTTCAGTTTTTCTCCTAACCCCTCTCCCCTGTCTGGCATCTGCATAACAAGAATTTCAATGTTATCTCTTTCACTGCTAATTAAAACAACCGTATCGCATCCTTTCGCCAATATCGATCCTCGACATCAAGGACATAAGCATTGCTCTTTTCTTACTGATTTTAACACTTCAGCTTGTTACTTACTGCCTGTTCTTTTTTCTTCCTTTTCTTCTTGTTCGTATTTGTTTTATTGCTGTTTTATTGTTTGTTTTTGTTTGATTTCTTCTACGAACAACCCTACACCATCTAAAATAAAATGGTACATATACATATATACAAACAGAAAAACGAGAAAAAAAAATCAAACAAACACGCATCATTTCAAAGCATCATGGGAGTCAGTAGGTTTAGATACAAGCAAACAACGCTCTCTATGAGTAAACAGTTGTATTACTGCGTAAACATTTATTACTGCGTTTCGACTCTTGTTTGCCGTCTTTTACTGAGTCTCCTGGGTAAATGTTTTTTACTGGTGTTAAGGAATAGAATTAAGCCGATTAGAATAGAAAAAAATGTTGGCAGAGAAGACAGATTTATTCAATAATAATTTAGGTTAGATTACATTTCATTTTTTTCTCATATTTCAGTCTCTACAACACAATTGACAACATCTGCGGCAGCCATCTTAATTTCGCTTTTTACCAACTTCCTTCCATCTTTTCTCCGCTGCCTGCTTTCATTTAACATCTCGTTTATTCTCACATAAAGCGATCAGTTATAGTAAATTCCTCACTTATTATTTACTATTCCCTCATATTTAAATCTGCATACCGTTCGCAACATTTGCTTATGTTCTTATTATTAATAGTATTAGGCGCAGGCGTGGCCGTGTCGTTAAGAAGCTTGCTTACCAACCATGTAGTCTTGGGTTCAGTCCCACCGCGCTTACCTTGGACTAGTAACTTCTACTGTAGCCCTGGGCCAGCCAAAGTCTTCTGGGTCGATTCGGTTGACAGAATCTAAAAAAAAAGCCCGTCCTATATGTATGTATATCATTATTCAGTTTATTTCAAGCTTTCTTGCCAATAGAGAAAGAACCGGTTTCTAACCTAGATTCAAGGTTCCTTCATTGGAACTTCAACATCAACAATAGGGTATGTTTGTTTGTATGTATGTATGTATGTATGTATGTATGTATGTATGCATGTATGTATGTATGTATGTATGTATGCATGCATGTACGCGAGCAAATTTGTATGTTTTGCTTTATGTATGTATTCTCATGCATATAGTTGTATATTTAGACATGCTCATATATATTTAAATGATAAACTTCTGGAGAGTTTTACAGATTTTTACAGTTCCAGTGATGGATTTGATCTGTAGTCTTCGAATTAGCTTTCTTTTTTCTGGTTTTGAGAAGCCCAATTTCTCAAGATTGGTATTTACGTATGCCAGGGCCCTAATAATTACAGGTATAAACCTGAACTTGTAATCTGTAACTGCAAATTTCTCAATAATTCATAGTAGGTATTCTCTTCTTCAGCTTTATGTTAACATCCGCTGGACAGCTAATTTCCACAGTTGTACACAGTTTCTCTTCTCTATCCCAAATCATTATATCAGGTCTGTTGTGCTTACATTTTATTGAGGTTTTCACTGGAACATTCCACCAGTACTCCTTTTTATTATGAGTGGCTTTGGCTTCTACCATACTGTGGGTTCTTATTTCTTTGTCCTCGGGATTATCCTTCCGACAGATTTCACTATAGAGTGTCTTAGCTACATCATGTCTTATCGGTAGATAATACCGTGCTGATATTTTCGGACAACTGCTTATGATGTCTGTGGTATCTTCGGTGTTAACTTCACAAATCTGCGTCGGTTGTCACATTCTACTGCTTTTCCTATATTTCTGTCCCTTTTGTGCATCGGGTATTTGGATGATATTTCCTGTTCCTGGATTGCAAATGCATACCCTTCAAAGTGGGAGGTAGTAATCCGGCTATTAGTCCATGAAAGAATGTTTCGATTATCAATGTTACTATCATCTCGTAGTTTTCTACTAACATGTCCATGCATAGTCTTCTGCTCATATATGCTCATCCTTTCATCTGATGATACGTTGCGGTTGAGTCGTGTGACTTCTTTGTGCATGTATTTAAGGTTATCAGACAAGGAATGTTGCTCAAGGAGCTGCCTTCCAAGTATTATGATGTTAGCAGCCTCATGTATGCAAACTTGGTCAAGGGATGCACTTCAACACTTGGTGGTCAAAAGATGTTGCCAAAGGGATATGATACGACATTCAAAGGCATTTTGGATCGATGTTAAGCCTCTGCCGCCTTGTTTTCGTTTTAGGCAGAGGCGGTTTACGTCACTTTTGATGTGGAAATTATGCGTGCTTGTTAGTATTTTTCGGGTTTTCACATGAATGTCTCGAATTTCATCAAGCGTCCAACCAAGCAGCCCAAATGTTGGTATGAGTACTGCCACTGCAAACACGCTGTCAGCCACTGTTTTATTGAATGCAGAGAGTTCTAATGTCCAAATTTTCTTTATTCAGCTGTAATATTCTTTAGTGACACGTGCTTTTCTGCAGGTACCACTGTAAGATATATTCCTCGTCAGATATAGGGGAAACAGTTAAGTCATTGATGGAGATGTTGCTTGTCTGGTTCACAATGTTCCCCTTTTTCACAACCATATAACATTTATCCTGATCAAACTCCCACCCTACATCCTTTGAGAATGTTGTAACTAGGTCAAGGCTCTTTTTCATTTCGTGCATATACTTTGCATAGAGTTTGCTTGTATGTATGTATGTATGTATGTAGGTAGGTAGATAGGTAGGTACATATGTGTGTGTATGTATGCATGTATGTATATATGTAGGTATTATGTATGTATGTATGTATGTATGTATGTATGTATGTATGTATGTATGTATGTATGTAGGTAGGTAGGTAGGTAGGTAGGTAGGTAGGTATGTGTGTGTATGTATGTATGTATGTATGTAGGTAGTATGTATGTATGTATGTATGTATGTATGTATGTATGTATGTATGTACCTATGGGTATGTGTCTTTGTGTCTGTGTCTATCCCCCACCACCGCTTAACAACCAGTTAATTAATGGTTCGGTAAGTTAGCAAAACTTACCGATAGAGTAAGTATCAGGCTTTAAAAAAATGAAAAAGAAGTACCGAGATCGAATTATTGAACTTCAAGACGGTAGTAAGAGATAAAAGATGAAAGCTGAACTAAATAAGCAGGCTCATGAATTTTAGGGAATGTGGAGTTAGTGACGGTTGGTAAATTAATGGTAACAAAACCCGGATGATAAACGAGGGCGAATTCATGTTCTTCACCAAGTGCTTACTTTTAAGCGTAATATATACGTGTGTATGAGAGCCTAAGATACCTGAGAAATATTGAAGGTATACGGTGTTCAGTCCAGCATCAGAACCAATCGTAGCAAAGTTTCTTAAAGGAAAAACTGATGTTGGTGATGTTGTTTAGCCCTAGGTTAGAAATGGTTAACTAAATTTTTGAACAAAGATTTCCAGACGTGACTGTGGTGACGTCTTTTTCTTTAAATATGGCATATCTTGGATAACATTGTCCAATGGGTATTTTGTTTTGAGGAGGTGGAGTGGGGGTAAGGTGGGAAGTTCTAAGTCGGTTGAGTGTGATTTGAAGTAAATTTGACAGCTATTTTTAGCAGATTTAGGCCCCCTTCGTTGATTTGGAAGTTATAATACCGTTTATGGTGGTGGTGGTGTGGTGGTGGTGGTGGTGGTGGGGTGGTGGTGGTGGTGGTAGTGGTGGTGGTCTTGAAAGCAATGCTACTCCTGTGGCTGGTGACTATGATTATGATAATATTGATATTGGCAAAATCAGTAAAGCAATCAGAGAAACTACCTGGTGGTATTCTTTTCTTTACGTTCTGAATTCAAATCCCTCTGAAATTAATTTTGCCTTTCATCCTTTCGCGATCGATAAAATAAAGTACCACTCAAGTACTGGAATCGATTATATTGAACAAGACACTCCCACAAATTTCAGGACTTGTGCCAATGCTAGGAACAGTTAATATTGAGATTGATGGATTAACAGAATTCTTAAAACGACATTTTTTTTTCTGAATCTTTGTGTTCTGAATCCAAATGCCACCGAGACTAACTTTTCCTTCTAACTCATCCCGGGTTCATATTTACCTTCACACATTTCATGCCTTGTGCGTATATTAGAAACCACTCCTCTCCCTTGTCCTCCTTTTCATCATCATCAGCATCAACTACAGCAGCAACAACAACAAAACCAACATGTATGTCTGCGCATGTGCGTGCCAGTATAAATGAAAAGTTGTCTACAAGTGAAAGGTGCATCAATAATAAACGAATGTGAAATTGAGGCCTTTAAACAAGTTGTTATTGTTATTGTTGTTTTACCTGCTCTTAAAATGATCGTACTATTAATGTTTTATGCATTTAGGTTTTGTTCGTTTGTTTGTTTTTTTTTTTTTTTGCTTTTTTGTTTGTTTATTTTTTTTCACGACGGTATATTACAATATAATGTGCATGAATCTTCTCACAGACAGATATATAGAGATAGACATACAATAATAACTTTTGCCAGCCCTGTCTCTCCTTCTTCCTCACATTCTCTTTCCGCTTCATTCTTCTTCAGATTATTTTGAACTCCATGCACAAGTACCAACCACGAGTTCACGTCGTACAGGCCAACGATGTATTCACTATGCGTTGGGGATCATTCTACACCTACGCCTTCGAGGAAACAAAATTCATTGCAGTGACGGCTTATCAGAACGAACAGGTAAAAAAAAATACACACATTCAATTTTATTTATTCCTCCTTTATCTCTCCAACCCTTGCCGACAGTCCATCGAGTCTGTAAGGCAGGAAAAGGAAACCAGTAGTTTAATGTTCATTGACATACATTATCAATTAATTTCTTGTCTGATCAATTTCTAATAAGAAATTCGTTACATGTCAATTTAACATGTAAAACTTTGTAACTCCTATTAGCTAATGAAACACGTGTAATGGTGAATAAATAATACCAAACCATTTCCAATTTCTTTTGTTATATTTGTTATATATTATATATAAACACACAAATACACGCGCGCGCATGCGCGCATAAATACATACATACATGCATACATACATTCATACATACATACATTCATACATACATACATACATACATACATACATACATACATACATACATACATACATACATACATACATACATACATACATACATACATATACATATGGTATTGATTTTGTTTTCACTATCATTTCAGATTACACAATTAAAGATTGATAACAATCCATTCGCAAAAGGTTTTCGAGACAACGGAATGGGCAGGCGGTAAGTACAACACAATATTGAATCGGTGGATAAATATTTCAATGATCTCGACGAATGAAAGACAAAAATCTACCACGGGACATAGAAGCTAAACTACAATAAATATTCAAATTGTTTGTATGTATGTATGTATGTATGTATGTATGTATGTATGTATGTATGTATGTATGTATGTATGTATGTATGTATGTATGTATGTATGTATGTATGTATGTATGAATGTATGTATGTGTTTATGTATGTATGTATGAATATATGTATGTATGTATGCATGTATGTATGTATGTATGTATGTAGTCAAATCGAATAATCGAACATTAAAAATAACAATAACAAATCAACAAGGGGACGTGTCCGGGGAATGTATCAGTTTGACGTTCGGTAAAAAGAGAGGGCTTTTGACGTTTCGAGCATAGCTCTTCGTCAGAAAGGAAAACGAAGAAAGTCCAGAGAAGGAAAAATATCACCAGCAGCATGAGTGTGGTTACATGTCTATAATTAGCTATCCCTATGTATGTGTATGTATGTATGTATGTATGTATGTATGTATGTATGTATGTATGTATGTATGTATGTATAAATGTATGTATGTACATGGTCTCTCTTTTAATTTTTGAAATGATATAAACAAGGCGCTGGTTTCTGAGAAACAAACCCCAATCGCTTGAATTTAGATAAAAAAAACAAAACAATAATGATGCACATGGTGATTTGCTGGTTTCTTTCTTTGATTGAAAATCCAATGTTTTCGAGATTATTACTTCAACATTTAATACAAAAGCAAGTACAGAAATGATCACGCGTATAAATGTTCGTTTATAATCTTTTCATATTTTTTTAATTTCTCATTTTCCTAATTCAACTACAACTGTCTTTTCTCGTCAAATTACTCATAAACATATACATATGGACACAGTCATGCTCAGTATATAACCACAAACACACACGCACACACAGACACACACACACACACACACACACACAACACGTATAGTCACACACAGGCACACATATTCACTGCGACAACTGCTTACTCGTATTCAATTCACATTTTACATATATTGTAATACATATAGTGAGAAATGAACAACTGTATAAGAACGTGCGTATAATTAACTATCGCACACCCACTGAACCGCAGTACATTTATAAGTCCAATTTAGGCACGTACCGTTAACAAATAGCTTTATAACTTGGAGACAATGTATGTGTGTGCGTATACTCTTTACTCTTTACTCTTTTACTTGTTTCAGTCATTTGACTGCAGCCATGCTGGAGCACCACTTTTAGTAGAGCAAATCGACCCCAGGACTTATTCTTTGTAAGCCTAGTACTTATTCTATCGGTCTCTTTTGCCGAACCGCTAAGTTACGGGGACGTAAACACACCAACATGGTTGTCAAGCGAAGTGGCGGGGGACAAACACAGACACACAGTATATACACAAACATACATATAATATATATATATAATATATTATTATATATATATATATATATATATATATATATACATATATACGACGGGCTTCTTTCAGTTTCCGTCTACCAAATCCACTCACAAGGCTTTGTCGGGGGCCCGAGCCTATAGTGAGAACACTTGCCCAAGGTTCACGCAGTGGGACTGAACACGGAACCATGTGGTTCGTAAGCAAGCTACTTACCACACAGCCACTCATACGCCTATATGTATATATGTATATACGCCTATATGCTCTTTTTCTCTTTTTACTTTAGAATATATTTTGACGAGCTACCTTCTTGGTAGCAAGTTGTATGTAGCAAGTTGTATGTATGCATGTATGTATTCATGTATGCATGTAAGGATGTAAATATGTATTCATGTATGTAAGTATGCATGTATACATGCATGTATATGAAGGGTTGGTGAAAAGTCACCTGACAGTAGATCAAAACTATTTAATTCCAAGATTTATTTATGTTTAACAACTGAATGAATTTAATAAAAGCGTTTAAATATGAAACATCATGAAAATTGTTCAAATTGAAGTCCTTCCTGAGCGACACTTTTCCATTCGAGTCAATACATAATTACAGATAGCATTTATGGAAGTTTGATTTACTGTCGGTTGACTTTTGGCCAATCTGCATGTAAGTATAGGTGTGTAGGGCAACGAAGGAAAATAGAATTTATATTTCATTGTATTAACAGTTTGGCTCAAGATCGCATTCCTTCAAGTTTCACAGAGCTGAGAGTAAACACACCTGATTATTCTGAAGCAGTTGCTCAAACGATCAGAAATGTTTTTCTCACTTTTGAGAAACTACAAGTAATGAGATTAAGTGCTAAACTGTTAATGCGCGCACGCGCACAGATTTATGGGGATATGAGAATAAAGAAAATTGGATGGGTTGTAAACAAACATAAATACAACATACTAGATTTATATATTTTGTAGTTTTTATGGTTGTATTGACTTGCACACATATATAGTCCCTCACACGCACAGATATATGTATATATATACACACTATACACACTATATTATACATGTATATACATAGTGTACATATATATATATGTGTGTGTGTGTATGCATATATATATATATGTGTATACACATATAGACATAAATACATACATACATACATACATACATACATACATACATACATACATACATACATACATACATACATACATGCATATTATTCTAATGATCTGTTGCGGTTTAACCTCCAAAATCAATTTGAAATATCCAATGTAAAGCTTGGAAATAACCACAATGATGAAACACACGTCGAGAACAAATGCTATAAACCTAATTTTACAATAATTTTCTTATATGATATGATATTATATTATGTTATATTATATTTTACACACACACACACACACACACACACACACACACACACACACACACACACACACACACACACACACACACACACATGCACACACACACACATATATATGCGCGCACGCATATATGTGTGTGCTTGTATCTATATGATATTCACCAATACTACTTTTAACACTCATGTGAACTAAATCATCTCTTATATTAACTTTTACTCTGTCACAAACCAACAGAGGTAATATAATTCCTTCCTCCATATCAACTATATTTTATGTATTATCAAGCTAAGCTGACAACATGTACGATTAGCAGGATAGAGCTATGACTAAATTAAACTTGAAATGCAGAGGAAAGTTTGACAGCCTAGCATCGAAACAGTAATGATTGGCTTAATTATGCATAAAATATTAGGCATTCAATTAGCATTCCTTCATAACGAATGGAAAATATTGACCTTTTTATATTCAACGAATAATATCTATAGTGTGAATCAACCTACCTTGCGGAGTTTCTGAATAGACATTGGCGAAGCAGGATATATATATATAGATCGTTAGCTCCTACACGCATTTTTTTCTCTCCTTGTTTTTCTCTTTGTTTTTTTTTTTTTTGTGTATCTTTCTGTCGAAGAGCGTAGGCTCGAAACGTAAAAGACTTGTTCTATTTCTATTCCTGAGCGCTATACTAATACATTTGTTTGTTTGTACTCCACCTGCCTTCGTCTTTTGTTTATTTTCGTAAACCTTCCCGTTATATAAATATATATATATATATATATATTATATATATATATATATATATATATATATTTATATCGTCGGACGAACGATTATGGATTAAATCTTCTTTTAGTCACCCTCAGACTTATCTTGGGGTGCTTTATTCTAAGTGATTGGACGATTTTTTCTTTTTCAATTTGTCCCGCCCTATATATATATATATCAAACAAATAGTGAGGGATTATCAATCCGGGAAAAATATTTACCCTTCCCCATCCAATATCCATTTATTCAGTGCTC
>NW_021829669.1:10000-20961 GCF_006345805.1 Octopus sinensis | reverse complement strand
ATACTGATATAGGCACAAGGCCATCAAGTTTTAGAGTGAGAATTAGTCAATGTCACTGACCCCAGAATTTGACTGCTACTTTATTGACCCTACATGGAGAGAGGCATAGCTGAATGGAGAATATAAAAGGATTTAACAAAATACCACAAGGTATTTTGCATGATGCTAATTATTCTGCCAATCATGTGCCTTTAATAATGATAATTCTTTCAAATTAAATTTTAAGGGAAGGAGTTAGTAAATTATTTTGACCTCACTGGTGCTTCCTTTTACTGAACCTGAAAGTATGAAAGGCAAAGTTGATTTCAGTTGGATTTGAACTCAGAATGTCATGAATTGGAAGAAATGCCACAAAACATTTTGTACAATGTGACAATAACTCTGCCAGCTCACTGCCTTTCAAAAATGTTTCAAATTTTGGCATAGAGCCAGAAATTTTTAGTTTTTGAAGGAGGTGACCAGCCAACTGCATTGACCCCAGAATTTAACTGGTACTTTATTTTATTGAACTCAAAAGGATAAAGGCTAAGTCGGCCTTGATGGCATTTGAACTCAGAATGTATACAGCCAGAAGAAGAAATGCCACTAAGCATTTTGTCAGACACATTAGCAATTTGGCCAGCTCATTACCTTAGTAGTAGTAGTAGTAGTAGTAGTAGTAATAATAATAATAATAGCAATAATAATAGTAATAATAATACTCTAAGAATTATAAAATGAAATGATCTTTCATAAAAAAAATGCAATTTTGTGTGTATATGAGTGTGTGTGTAAGAGTCTGTCTGTCTGTATGAGGGATTTTTATTGGTTTATAATATAGCCAAGAGACTATTTTTATATAATTGAATCAAGTCCAGCAATATCAGCCATGTCAGAGGTGATGAACACTGCACTAACCCTTAGAAGAAGACTGATCCCTTATATTGACCCATCAGTTTTGGAGATAGAAAGATGTCAGGGCTGATCAATTCAGAAATAACAATACCAATATATATATATATATATATATATATATATACACAAATTTTATACATATAAGTATACGTTATATATATGTATATGTGTGTGTGTATGTATGTGCATGTATTTATTTATCTATATATATGTGCATGTATGTGTATGTATCTATCTGTCTACCTATCTATCTATATATATGTATATATAACACACACATATACATATATATATATATTAATAAAAGGAATTCCAACCTTGTCTGATTTTCACATTTTATTTACAATCTTATAATGATATAATATAAGATAATAGAATATAATAAAATAAAATAAAATAATATAATAGAATGTTAAATGTTCATTCTGATTGAACTAGTACTTTCATGCATTAAATTCTGCAATCTTCAGGTTCATGTAGTAGTGGTGACAGTCATGCTTCACAATTTTTGACTGTATATATATATATATATATATATATATATATATATAATACACGACAGGCTTCTTTCAGTTTCTGTCTACCAAATCCACTCACAACGCTTCGGTCAGTAGAAGCCACTTGCTCAAGGTGTCACAATATATATATATATGGTGGTCTTATATGTATATACAAATACGCATACACATAGTATTTAACAGCGAGAATGGGTGCTCAACACTGCATTGGTGGATAAACATTCCTTATTTGTATATTAATAAAGCAACCATTGGTTTCATGTGGTATAGGTAGCCACAATTGTTCAAGCAAACCAGTTGGGGATGTTGGTACTTGTCTCCATTGTGGATGAGAATACATATATTCATGCTTAATATTGTCAATTGTAATATATGAACTTTTAAATTATATGATCCTTATTTCTATTTCATTTTTTTTACATATATTTTTCTAACGAGAATACTATGCAATTATTGAAATAGCACAAAACCACCTGTCACCGATGACAACTCTAGCTTATCAATTGACTGTATTATATGATTAAATGCAAACATCCCATATTGAGCACTTTTTTATTATATGCATTGCATGGAAATGTTTATAAATATATGACCATCTACCTGTCTGTCTGTCAGTCTATCTATCTATCTATCTATCTATCTGTCTGTCTAGCTGTTTACCTTTAAATATATGTGTGTGTTACATAGACACTTATAGATATATGTATGTATATATGTATGTGTCTATATATATCTATATATATACACACATACACACACACACACACACATATATATATGTATATATATATGAAACCAGATCTAAGATGAAGATGGGTAACCATCATTCTTTAAGTGGAATACTTGAATATTGCAAACTATAATGCATGAAACCTAAGGTAGAGTTGGAAATGCACAAATAAAGGAAGTATTTATCTTTCACTGCAGAGTTGAATATCTATTCTCAGTATTCACCACTAATGAATGAATGAATGAATGTATGTATGTATGTATGTATGTGTGTGTGTGTGTTTATATATATATATATATATATATCGCATGGCTCAGTGGTTAGAGCGTCGAGCTTACGATCGTGAGGTTGTGAGCTCGAATCCCGGACTGGGCTGCGTGTTGTGTTCTCGAGCAAGGCACTTTATTTCACGTTGCTCCAGTTCACTCAGCTGTAGAAATGAGTTGCGACGTCACTGGTGCCAAGCTGTATCGACCTTTGTCTTTCCCTTGGATAACACTGGTGGCGTGGAGAGGGGAGGCTGGTATGCATGGGCGACTGCTGGCCTTCCATAAAAACAACCTTGCCCAGACTTGTGTCTAGTAGGGTAACTTTCTAGGTGCAATCCCATGGTCATTCATGACCGAAGGGGGTCTTTATTAGGAAAAAAGAGGTAATCATGATTACCTCCTTTTCCTTTATATATTTATATCTGTACACCACTTCAAACAATCTACAAACACAAATATAAACACAAAAGAATGGAGAATTATATATTTTTCAACACATTGTGTTAAAAAATACAGTTTTCCATTCATTTGTGTTTTTCTACCATACTTATACTGAATTTAATCAGTGAATGAACTTTTGGATTAAGAAATTGGACAGGCAGTGGAATGTAAAGTTAATGACTATATGGATTGCAATGACTTTCTCTGGTCAATTTGGTTAGTCAAGTTTGACTCATACAGAGTGCTTAAAAAGTATTTGCCTGGATTTTCTTCATGCATGTGTGCATGTATATATTTGTATTTGTATTAATGATATGATTCAAAATTCAGAAGTTGTTCTTAAACAAGAATCCAAAGAATCTGGTATAATTTTATCATTTCTGTGAAACTTTAAGTGACGCAGTTCTTTTATTTGTTTCTGTCAAATCCTTCCCAGTACATATTCTCAAGTCTGTTATTTATTCTGTTGGACTCATTCTGTTGTAAATAAGCCAGCATCAGCTGTCAAACAGTATGGGGGAAGGACAAACACACGCACATGCACACATATATATATATAATGAACTTTCACAGTTTCTGTTTAACAAATTTACTCACTGAAGCAATAGCAGAATGTACTTGCCCAAAATGTCACACAGTAGAACAGATCCCAAAACCACATGGCTGTATAGCAAGTTTCTTAACTACACCACTTAACTTGCACTTATGCTAGCATGAGTTAGACAAACACTTATTGCTGAGGTACTATTTTACAGTTGGGTGCTCTTTCTCACACTAACCTTCATCTTTTCTTTTTCAGGCATAGAATATATTTTTATTTTATTCATCTTTTAAAGCTCAGAGTTCCAAGATAATTTTGTTGATAGGAAATGTCATTATAACATCACTATTTTGCATAAACATTCTCAAGCAAAGATGTGGAATGTAAACATTTACATAAGCATGTATAGGGTGTGTGGGGGTTGAAATGTTGCTACTGCAAACAAGACAGCGTAACTGTTAACCTTTGGACAAAACTCCATGTAAAACCACATAATGTGCAACTTCCAATAACAATATTAAGCATAGCTTGATAGTTTCTTTCCCAATTTCATTTGGTATTCTATACATTTGAATAGATTACAGAGTGTATATCTGAGTTCCTAATACAATTGGTGATTTGGTTTTACAAACATTCTTTTATAATAACATCATAAATTACAAAATGTTTGTGTGTTTTACTAGTGTATACTTGTATGCTGTGGAGGCAGGTATCTTAGTGATTGAGGTAGCTGGTACATGATCAGAAGGTTGTGAGTTTGATTCCTGGTGGTGCATTGTGATCTTGAGCAAGAAACTTTATTTCATATTGCTCTAGTTCACTCAGCTGGCAAAAATGAGCTGTACCTGTATTTTAAAGAGCTAGCCCTGTCACATTCTTTGTCATGCTGTATCTTCTTGAGAACTATGCTAAGGTTATGCATATCAGTGGAGTGCTCAGCCACTTGCACATTAATTTCACAAGTGGGGGTCTTCTGTTGATTGGATCAATTAGAACCCAAGCCACAGCATGGTCACAGCCACAGAGATGAAACATATAAAAGAATATGCATATAAATACATACACACATATAAATATATAGATATAATGTATATATATTATATATAAAATGTATGTATATGTATCTGCATGTGTGCGTCTGTGTGTGTATGTATGAGTATAAGTGTGTGTGTGTGTGTGTAATATGACTGATACAGTGCATTTTTTATTGGGTACAGACTGGACTGTTTTATGCGTCCTGTGATAGTTACATAGTACGCAGATCCAGGAGATTCTGGAACAAGACTATTCTTCGAGTTCAAGAATGGCCTAACGAGAATACTATGCAATTATTGAAATAGCACAAAACCACCTGTCACCGATGACAACTCTAGCTTATCAATTGACTGTATTATATGATTAAATGCAAACATCCCATATTGAGCACTTTTTTATTATATGCATTGCATGGAAATGTTTATAAATATATGACCATCTACCTGTCTGTCTGTCAGTCTATCTATTTATCTATCTATCTATCTGTCTGTCTGTCTAGCTGTTTACCTTTAAATATATATGTGTGTGTTACATAGACACTTATAGATATATGTATGTATATATGTATGTGTCTATATATATCTATATATATACACACATACACACACACACATGCACATGCGCACACACACACACACATATATATATGTATATATATATGAAACCAGATCTAAGATGAAGATGGGTAACCATCATTCTTTAAGTGGAATACTTGAATATTGCAAACTATAATGCATGAAACCTAAGGTAGAGTTGGAAATGCACAAATAAAGGAAGTATTTATCTTTCACTGCAGAGTTGAATATCTATTCTCAGTATTCACCACTAATGAATGAATGAATGAATGAATGAATGAATGAATGAATGTATGTATGTATGTATGTGTGTGTGTGTTGTGTTTATATATATATATATATATATATATATATATATGATATTAAGAAAAAAGAGGTAATCATGATTACCTCCTTTTCCTTTATATATTTATATCAGTACACCACTTAAAACAATCTACAAACACAAATATAAACACAAAAGAATGGAGAATTATATATTTTTCAACACATTGTGTTAAAAAATACAGTTTTCCATTCATTTGTGTTTTTCTATCATACTTATACTGAATTTAATCAGTGAATGAACTTTTGGATTAAGAAATTGGACAGGCAGTGGAATGTAAAGTTAATGACTATATGGATTGCAATGACTTTCTCTGGTCAATTTGGTTAGTCAAGTTTGACTCATACAGAGTGCTTAAAAAGTATTTGCCTGGATTTTCTTCATGCATGTGTGCATGTATATATTTGTATTTGTATTAATGATATGATTCAAAATTCAAAAACAAGAATTCAAAGAATCTGGTATAATTTTATCATTTCTGTGAAACTTTAAGTGACGCAGTTCTGAGTCAATTTATAAAGTCAAATACTATAAACTATTTGGATTGTGTGGAGTACGCTTCCTTTTCATTTGTGCTTCTATCTGTTTATCTAGGTGTCAACTTATGTGAGGTATAGAAAATGTACACCAGCATTTGTTCATTACTTTCAGTTGATATGCCATTTCTATTTGTTTTGGATGAATTAATTTGTATAAGACTATTTACTCTTCTAATTCCAAAATTTCTTCTAAAGTTTTATTACGCACTTTTATATAGGTTCAAAATTTATGATGAAGAAAGCAAAGAAAATGAAATGAAAGCAAGGTGTAATTATTAATTTGATGTTTGGTGAGGGATTAAATATGTAGAAGCGTAGGAGTGGCTGTGTGGTAAGTAACTTGCTTACCAACCACATGGTTCCTGGTTCAGTACCACTGCGTGACACCTTGGGCAAGTGTCTTCTCCTATAGCCTCGGGCTGACCAAAGCCTTGAGAGTGGATTTGGTAGATGGAAACTGAAAGAAGCCCGTCGTATATAAGTATGTATGCGTGTCTGTGTTTGTTCCCCCCAACAATGCTAGTGTGTTTACTTCCCTGTAATTTAGCGGTTCGGCAAAAGAAACCGATAGAATAAGTACTAGGCTTACAAAGAATAAGTTTTGGGATCGATTTGCTCGACTAAAGATGGTGCTCCAGCATGGCCACAGTCAAATGACTGAAACAAGTAAAAGAGTAAGTGTCATTGACATTTCAAGATGAAGCTCTTCCTTAGTCTGCAGAATGGAAAAACGTAGTGGAAGGAAAGAAAATGTGAACAATGGAGACAAATCAGTTACTCTATATCATGACATATTGAAAGTGACAGACTCTGAATGACTGGAAGTGAAGGAGAAGGAAGGAAGTTTCATATACCCAAGAAGGAAGGAAGTTTCATATACCCAAGAAGAGGCGAAAATGTGTGTGTGTGCATGTGTAGTTTTAGTATGAGCTGCACAAACTTTATATTTGGACTTGTGTTGACTAATTGTGTGTGCGTGTGTGTGTGTGTATATATATATATATATGTGTGTGTATATATATATATATATATATGTGTGTGTGTGTGTGTGTGTGTGTGTGTATGTACATGTGGGTTTGTTTTCTACAAGAGATCAGCTTTCTTTCTTCTCTAGTACCAAAAAGTGAAAAAAAAACTAAAATGTTTGATATTATTTATCAGCCCAGTTGTCTTTCATGGGTCAATGAAGGGGAAAATATATTTATTCTCTATATCAGCTTTTAAAACAGCAGCAGCAGCAAAAGAAAAAGATGAAAAATTCTATGACAAATAAAAAATATATATAACATTTGTTTTTCCCTCCCCCATTTCATTATCACTCACTCACACAGTGCACACACTTCATCGATTATAAACAGATGAAGAATGAGTAAATAAAATGTAAACAAAATTTAAATTAATACAAACAATAAAAAGAATATATTCATGTGCCAACAATTTAAAATGTAAAAAAAGTCAAAATATGTGTTTTTTTGGTTTTGTTTCTATCCCACCAACATATACTAACCAACCAAGAAATATTTAAAACTTTATAGAACCATCTAACCCATGCTAACATGGACAAAAGGGAAATAAACAAAACTATAGTGTGCAAAACAAAATTAATCAAAATTAAAAGAAGTAGCAGAAATAATAATAATAATAATAATAATCATGATAATAATGATATTAAAATTTTGTTGAAGACATTGCATTGATTTATGCTCTTTTTTAATGTATTTCAGGTGAACATAAATAAATAAATAAAAAGTTTACAAAACTTTTAAAAAAGACTTCAAATAAAACAAAAAATAACAAGAACGATAACAACAACAACAACAAACAAAGAGAACAACAACAACAATAACAGCAACAACAAGAATTTAGTCTTCAATATCAGCAATTTTGAGTTTTTTCTTTAAAATATTTCCAAAAGAATCTTCGGCTAACACAGTGATAACTTGAGTGGCGGCATCAAAGTTTGGTGCATTTTTTAGGCGTGACTTCTGCAGCAGAAACATGCGAGGTGGATCGCTTTGAAGGAATTCCCAGTGGCAGAAAACCTGGCCTTCTGGCTCAACTCTTAGCTCAATCAGGCGCAAGCCGGCATCACATTTTATACATGACCTGGAAAAAAACAAAAATAATTATTATAAGCTGCAAATAAAGGAGGGGAGCTGGCAGAGTTGTTAATACACCAGGCAAAAATGTACTTAATCTATCCTAAAATATACTTCAGCCAACGAGCCACAAACCACAATGTGTATGTGTGTGGTGGTGGTGGTGATGGGGGCTTAGACAAAAGAACAACAACAACAAGAAACACACACAAAAAAATGACATACCAATGGGTATTTAAAAAGCAGCTTTTATACAAACAAGAGAATTTATAATTTAGTGTACATAAGTGAGGAAGTATTTAATCAAAATAGGCATCTATATATCATATTTAATACATATACACTGACTACAGTGGTAAGCTGGCAGAATTGTTATTGCACCAGTCAAAATGCTTAGCACCATTTCTTCCAACTTTACATTCTGAGTTCAAATTCCACTTAGGTTGATTTTGCTTTACATCCTTTCAGGTTTGATAAAATAAGTACCAGCTGAGCTCTTGGTTCAATGTAATCGACCTACCCTCCCACATTCCCCATCAAATTGCTGGCTGTGTGCCAAAATTTGAAACTTATATATATATATATATATATATATATTTATACACATACACATTGTTGATAAGCTTGTTACTGTGGTTTGTTATTTATGGACATGCTGTGTGTTATATATTGTTCATTCAAATTGTTTTAAATTAATCATTCCCTATTTTGTAGCTTCAAGATTTCAATGATGCAATTGTTTAGTTTTTACAATGACATCGTAGGGAAGGAGTGAGAGGCTGGATCTGGCCAGTTTGAACATAAAACCATTGGAGTGCCTGAGCTGGATAAGGCTAGTTTGAGTGCTAAAGGGTTAACAAAAGAATTTATAATAATGCAAGGTTTGAGGTGTTTACTAACCCTAAAAGCACAGGAGGTTTTCCAGTATCTTCTGAACTGGGTTTGTTAAACCATCTGTAAAAAAACAAAAACAAGAAAAGAAAATCATATATATAATTATCATGAAACATTTGATGAGATATAATTATTTGTTCTGTTTCTTTCTTTTTTCCTCTTATACAAGTATTGCTGAAATTGTTTGTGTTTTATAACTAAATATCCTCTTACTTTTAAATATTCGACTATGAGCTAGAAGTTGAAACAATATATTTTTAGGTTAGGTAAATTACAACATGCAGTAGTTTACATAACATAAATATATGACACAATGACTGTAGTAGGATTTGAGTTGGCACAAACATTGTAACTCTTGATCTGATTCTTGGTTTGTTGTTTGGTAACTGCATTAATACAGGCTTATAAAGATTCTTCCCTACATTGCAACCAAAATCAAGGTTACCTATTTACAGCTGAGAGGACTGGAGTAATGTGAAATGAAGTGTTTTGCTCAAGAATACAATGCATAGCCAGTCTGGGAATTGAAACCACGATTTCATAATTAGCTAGAGACAGACAATCTCCAATCATGACTAACCACTGTTATCTTTGCCACTCGAACTACTTACTTATGGAACCTGAGTAAAACTGCTGATGAACGGTACCAGTGAGCGCCACCATCTGCAAACGTCACACATGATGTGGGGCCGTCTAACTCAGCTTCGCCAGATGACGGCAAGGTGGAAGGCTTGGATGCCATCGTGGAAGACGAGGATGTAGAGGAAGTGGCAGCAGATTGGGAATGAGATTGAGATGATGATGAAGACGATGATGATGATGAAGATGATGATGATGACGATGATACGCGGCAACTCCTTGAACTTGTTGATCCCCCTCCATGTTCTGTAAGTGGATAGAAGAGAAAGAAAAACAAACATCTATAAGTATGTATATATATATGTGTGTGTGTATATATATATATATATATATATATATATATATATTTATACACATACACATTGTTGATAAGCTTGTTACTGTGGTTTGTTATTTATGGACATGCTGTGTGTTATATATTGTTCATTCAAATTGTTTTAAATTAATCATTCCCTATTTTGTAGCTTCAAGATTTCAATGATGCAATTGTTTAGTTTTTACAATGACATCGTAGGGAAGGAGTGAGAGGCTGGATCTGGCCAGTTTGAACATAAAACCATTGGAGTGCCTGAGCTGGATAAGGCTAGTTTGAGTGCTAAAGGGTTAACAAAAGAATTTATAATAATGCAAGGTTTGAGGTGTTTACTAACCCTAAAAGCACAGGAGGTTTTCCAGTATCTTCTGAACTGGGTTTGTTAAACCATCTGTAAAAAAACAAAAACAAGAAAAGAAAATCATATATATAATTATCATGAAACATTTGATGAGATATAATTATTTGTTCTGTTTCTTTCTTTTTTCCTCTTATACAAGTATTGCTGAAATTGTTTGTGTTTTATAACTAAATATCCTCTTACTTTTAAATATTCGACTATGAGCTAGAAGTTGAAACAATATATTTTTAGGTTAGGTAAATTACAACATGCAGTAGTTTACATAACATAAATATATGACACAATGACTGTAGTAGGATTTGAGTTGGCACAAACATTGTAAACTCTTGATCTGATTCTTGGTTTGTTGTTTGGTAACTGCATTAATACAGGCTTATAAAGATTCTTCCCTACATTGCAACCAAAATCAAGGTTACCTATTTACAGCTGAGAGGACTGGAGTAATGTGAAATGAAGTGTTTTGCTCAAGAATACAATGCATAGCCAGTCTGGGAATTGAAACCACGATTTCATAATTAGCTAGAGACAGACAATCTCCAATCATGACTAACCACTGTTATCTTTGCCACTCGAACTACTTACTTATGGAACCTGAGTAAAACTGCTGATGAACGGTACCAGTGAGCGCCACCATCTGCAAACGTCACACATGATGTGGGGCCGTCTAACTCAGCTTCGCCAGATGACGGCAAGGTGGAAGGCTTGGATGCCATCGTGGAAGACGAGGATGTAGAGGAAGTGGCAGCAGATTGGGAATGAGATTGAGATGATGATGAAGACGATGATGA
>NW_021829669.1:0-7500 GCF_006345805.1 Octopus sinensis | reverse complement strand
GTATATATATATTTATATGTGCATATATATTTATATGTGTATATATATATATATGTGTATATATATATATGTATATGTGTATATATGTGTATATATATATGTATATATATGCTCACAGCTATGGTCACCCACCAGTGTAAAATTAACGGCAGACCTTGAAGCAATTCAGAGAAGATTCACAAAGAAGATCGTCTCTTTGCAACAGCTCAGCTACTGGGAAAGGTTGAAACAGCTGAGACTGTACTCTCTGGAGAGAAGACGGGAGAGGTATGCAGTAATATATGTCTGGAAGATCCTGGAAGGAATTGTGCCAAATTTTGGCATTGTAAGCTACACCAATGCTAGAATGGGACGACACTGCACAGTGCCAAAGATCCCAGCAATGCCATCACGCTTCAGGACCAGCTTCTGCAACAGCCTGGGTTTCAAGGGCCCACAGCTTTTTAATATTCTCCCAAAGAGTCTGAGGAACTTGCACAAAGTAGATGTAGCGGTTTTTAAATCAAAGCTGGACATCTTCCTGTCAAGAGTCCCAGATGAACCTACCTCACGGCAAGAGGTGCAAATGAGAGTAACTGTATCAAACTCCATTCTTCACCAAGTGCCACATATTAGATGAGGTTCTTCGCAATAACAGTGTAGCACGAAACGGTGGTGCATCAGCATGGCCGCAGCTCTGAGCTGAAACTAGAAAAAAAAATGTATATATATATAATATATATATATATATATACGTTTAAATATTTGTTGTGCAAGATTTTTTATGTGAAGTCGTGTGTTGAAACAGATATTGTTATATTTCGGAATGGTCATATTGCCAGTTTAGCCAATAAAAACACACGCACTATATATTTGGTGTTATTTTGCTTCAGTGATATTTATTTTTTACATTAATCTTAATCTTATTTCGGCCAAAGTTCTTTCGTCACACTCCTGTGACCGCATCAGTGTCCTTTGTTTTCTTCTCACTTACTTGTGTCTCTCCTTACTAACCGTCAGCCATTTTGTATTTCTATTGTATGTCTTCATTTGCGCATGCTTATATCTCTATGTGCGTCTATGTTTATTTAGTGTGTGTGTGGGGGGGATGCCTGTAATATTTGTATCTTCTGGTTATATACATTCTTGTAATTTGTATTTTGTTTTTGTTGTTGTTGCTTTTGTTCTAATTTTGTTCATGTGTTTACATCCACCCATTATTATCATTACATATGCTTGTATGTATGTATAACAACAATATTAGTAATAATAATAATAAATCTAATCGAAAAAAAAAAAAAAAAAGAATATACATATACATATATATATATACATACATATACATATATATATATATACATATATACACATATATACACATATACATATACATATATACACATATACATATATATAGATATTCATTTCTATTTCTTTAATTACCTGTGTATTTATTATGTTTGCAGGATCCACTATTGTCATATGTGTGGTGTGCGCTATTGCTCCATTCTAGTTTTCTATTCAGGCTAGGTTTATTTTCTATTATATGTGTAGCTTCTGTAATTTGTCTAATTGTTGCATCTGTTCTATGTGTGGACAATATCTTAATCTCTATGTTATTGATTGATCCCCCGTGTTCTTGTTCGGCGTGTTGGTACAGAATCGATGAGCTTTTACCTTCCTTGAGTTGTCTCCAATGTTCATTCACCCGCTCACCAATGCTTCTTGCAGTTTCCCCTACGTATGTTACTGTCTTGTTACTGCATCGTCCCTCTATACATCTTATACTATAGACCACATTTCTGGCTTTACAGTTCGTTTGTGGGCTAAATCTACATACAGTGCAATAGTTATCCGTACAGAGAGTTCTACTAATGAGAAATGTGTCACGCATGTGCGAGCCTACAGAATTAAAGAGACACATACAGTATTTCATTCACCGCATGCAGTTCTCAGGTTACAGCCATAAAGAAAGGATCAGAGTATACAAAGGAGCCATGAAGAAATTTGATAATATATTATGTAATGATAGGAATGGGATTTGCCCACTCTATAGGAACAAGTCATGGAACACTATAGAAAGGACAAAAAAAAAAAAAAAAAAAAAGAAAATAGGGAAGGCCAACTCTTGGTATGATAGCCATAAATACCAGAGTGTCATGTTCGTTGACACCACCCCTGGAGGTGAACTAGCGTACCGCTTTAGAAGGACCCTAGATAAACTTAAACTAAGAATTAAGGTTGTTGAAAAGCCAGGCAACCCTATCAGATCTATAATTGGTAGAAGCTATCCTTTTAGTAGAACTCTCTGTACGGATAACTATTGCACTGTATGTAGATTTAGCCCACAAACGAACTGTAAAGCCAGAAATGTGGTCTATAGTATAAGATGTATAGAGGGACGATGCAGTAACAAGACAGTAACATACGTAGGGGAAACTGCAAGAAGCATTGGTGAGCGGGTGAATGAACATTGGAGACAACTCAAGGAAGGTAAAAGCTCATCGATTCTGTACCAACACGCCGAACAAGAACACGGGGGATCAATCAATAACATAGAGATTAAGATATTGTCCACACATAGAACAGATGCAACAATTAGACAAATTACAGAAGCTACACATATAATAGAAAATAAACCTAGCCTGAATAGAAAACTAGAATGGAGCAATAGCGCACACCACAACATATGACAATAGTGGATCCTGCAAACATAATAAATACACAGGTAATTAAAGAAATAGAAATGAATATCTATATATATGTATATGTATATATATGTATATGTATATGTGTATATATGTGTGTATATATGTATATATTATATATGTATATATGTGTATATATATATATGTATATGTATATTCTTTTTTTTTTTTTTTCGATTAGATTTATTATTATTATTACTAATATTGTTGTTATACATACATACAAGCATATGTAATGATAATAATGGGTGGATGTAAACACATGAACAAAATTAGAACAAAAGCAACAACAACAAAAACAAAATACAAATTACAAGAATGTATATAACCAGAAGATACAAATATTACAGGCATCCCCCCCACACACACACTAAATAAACATAGACGCACATAGAGATATAAGCATGCGCAAATGAAGACATACAATAGAAATACAAAATGGCTGACGGTTAGTAAGGAGAGACACAAGTAAGTGAGAAGAAAACAAAGGACCACTGATGCGGTCACAGGAGTGTGACGAAAGAACTTTGGCCGAAATAAGATTAAGATTAATGTAAAAAATAAATATCACTGAAGCAAAATAACACCAAATATATAGTGCGTGTGTTTTTATTGGCTAAACTGGCAATATGACCATTCCGAAATATAACAATATATATATATATATCTGTACATATATATGTATATATATATATGTGTATATATATATATATGTGTATATATATATATATATGTGTATATATATATATATATATAGATAGATATATATATATATGTATATTTTTATAAAAAAGAAGTTTGAAAACGCCACTATATATGATAAATTTAAATTTTCTTAGTATATTTTCATATGTATATATATATATGTATATATATATATATATAAATCCTTAAATCCTTAAAAATGTTTTAGCCTGAAGGCCGCGGCCATGCTGGGGCACCACCGCTGAATGAGCCACACTAGTTTGTGAATCCACCTCTGATACGTGGCACTTGATCAACAAGGGAGTTCGATGCTGCTGCCCGCATCCGTGTCTCCTGTCGTGAGGTAGGTTCATCTGGGACTCCCAACAAGAAGAGATCCAGTTTAGTTTTAAAGAAACCCACATCCACACCATGTAAGTCTCTCAGGCATTTAGGGAGGATGTTGAAAAGCTGTGGTCCTCTGAAACCCAAGCTGTTGCAGTATCTGGACCTGTATTTTGATGGTGATGTTGGAATCCTTGGCACCACGCAGCGGCGCCCCGTTCTGCGGTTGGAGTAACTTTGAATGCCAAAGTTTGGGACAAGACCCTCCAGGATTTTCCAGATGTATATTACCGCATATCTCTCCCGCCTCCGCTCCAGGGAGAAGAGGTTTAATACCTTCAGTCTTTCCCAGTAGCTGACATTTTGCATTGAGACGATTTTCTTTGTGTAGCTTCTCTGAGTTGCTTCGAGTTCTGCTGTTTGTTTTATATTGTGTGGTGACCAAAGTTGGGAGCAGTAGTCCAAGCGGCTGAGGACAAATGTTTTCCATAGGACCATCAGTGTCTCCTTCTCTCTTGTTCTGAAAGTTCGGAGAATCCATCCAGCTAGCCGTCTGCATTTTATCACCAGATTAGCAATATGCATTTGGAAAGATGCATCATTGCTCATGTCAATGCCCAGGTCACGCACTGATTTTGACTCAGGGATTGCAATTCTTCCTGGGCCAGTGTATCCAGTCTTCACGTCATTTACCTTTGTGTGCCAGTAGCGCAGGGCCTGGAACTTACCTGCATTAAACTGCATGTTGTTGTCCTCAGCCCACCTGTATATTGTGTCCAGCTCATGTTGCAGATGCGCAATATTTTCAGGGTTCTGTATTGCGTGGGAGACCTTTGTGTCATCTGCATAGCTAGCAAGGGTGGTCATCGTAGCAACTGAAGGCATGTCTGAAAGGGCCACTATGAACATCAGTGGCCCCAAGACAGTGCCCTGTGGGACACCGCTTGTTATTTGCGTTTCCCTGGAGGTGGCTCCATTGCTCACAACTGCCTGTTTTCTGTCTTTTAGGAAGTTGTGCAGCCACTCTCCAAGTTTCCCGCCTATGCCGAGACCCGAGCAACAAGGGCGGTACCCCAGCATGGCCTCAGCCGGATGGCTGAAACAAGTAAAAGAGTAAAAGAGTATATACATATATACATACATATATACATATATACATATATACATATATACATATATATATATATACATATATACATATATGCATATATATATATATATGCATATATAGATATATATATATGCATATATATATATATGCATATATATATATGCATATATATTATATATGCATATATATATATGCATATATATATATTGCATATATATATATGCATATATATATATATATATGCATATATATATATATATGCATATATATATATGCATATATATATATATGCATATATATATATATGCTATATATATATATATATGATATATATATATGCATATATATATATTATATATGCATATATATATATATATTATATGCATATATATATATATGCATATATGTATATATGCATATATGTATATATGTATATATATATATATATATGTATATATATATATATATGTATATATGTATATATGTATTATATATATATATGTATATATGTATATATGTATATATGTATATATGTATGTATATATGTATATACTCTTTTACTCTTTTACTTGTTTCAGCCATCCGGCTGAGGCCATGCTGGGGTACCGCCCTTGTTGCTACCCTCTCTAAGTCCAGTTTGCCGTGGCTGGCCACTGATCTGAGAGAGAGTTTGTAGCTGCTGCCCTTAGGTTACCTTCGTACCTTGCCGTGGGTTTATCTGGGATCCCGGAAAGCAGCTTGTCTAGATGTTTTTCGAAAATGTCCACATCCGCATCATGTAGATCTCTTAGTTTTCTTGGCAGTTTGTTGAACAGCTGAGGGCCCCTGAACTCCAGGCTATTACAGTATCTGCTCCTTACCCTGGATGTGGAAGACGGGACTTTGGCACCACACAGTGACGTCCTGTACGGGGATTGGAACAGCTCTCAATTCCAAATTTGGTGATGTAGTCCCTCCAGGATTTTCCATATGTATATCATTGCATATCTCTCTCGTCTTCGTTCCAAGGAGTAAAAATTGAGTTCCCTAAGCCTCTCCCAATAGTTCTTTTCTTTCATGGTGGAAATCCTCTTGGTGAAATGTCTTTGGATTGTCTCAAGCTCTGTGGTTAGTTTGACACTATGCGGTGACCACAGTTGGGAGCAGTAGTCCAGGCGGCTTAGGACAAATGTCCTCCATAGTGTCAACATGGTCTCGCAGGTCTCTTGTCCGGAATGTCTCAGGATCCAGCCAGTGAGTCGTCTGCACATTGTCGCCACCTTCGCGATGTGTGAAGAAAAAAGATGCATCGTCACTCATGTCTATCCCCAGGTCCCGTATTGATTTTGATACTGGGATTTCGATCCCTCCTGACCAGTATAGTTGTGTTGTAATGTATATGTGTTTACAGCTTGATATTGTAAGGCTTGAAATTTACCAGCATTAAATTGCATGTTGTTGTCTTCAGCCCATTTGTATATGGCATCCAGATCTTGTTGTAAAAGGTCAGCATCAGCTGGGTTTTTGATTGCCTGTGCTACCTTTGTGTCATCAGCATAGCTAGTGAGGGATGTTGTTTGTGCTACCAAGGGCATGTCAGAGAGCGCCACCAAAAACAGCAAGGGTCCCAATACTGTGCCCCTGGCACCCCGCTTGCTATTGGTGTCTTTCCCGAGAGGGCTCCATGGCTGCAACCATCTGGCTTCTGTCCTTCAGGAAGTCATGTATACACTCACCTACTTTTCCTGTTATGCCGAGTCTGAGTAATTTGTGACATATCACTCCGTGGTCGACTTTGTCAAAGGCCTTCGCAAAGTCGAGATATACCACATCCACCTGTGAGCAATCCAGTAGTTGTTTCAGTACCCAGTCGTAGTGTGATAGCTGCGTAAGGCAGCTTCTTCCTGGGCGAAAGCCATGCTGTGTGTCAGTGAGACGGTTAGTTTCTTTGAGGAACGTGATCAGTTTTTTTCTGATGATTCGTTCCATGACCTTACTTATGTGTGACGTCAGGGAGACTGGCCTGTAGTTTTTGGCCTCTGCTCTACTCCCTCCTTTGTGGATAGGGCATATGGTGCCTTCTTTTAGCGCCCTGGGCAGTTTACCTTAGCCAGGAACCACTGAAGAGCTTCTTCAGTGGTCCCGCTAGGGCATGCCTGCATGTTTTTAGGAGGACTGCTGGGAATCCATCTGGTCCAGCAGCTGAGTTTATTCTCATTTCTTCTATGGCAGATATTACATCCCTCTCTGTTATGTCTATGTGTCGATGTTGTTGTTTGGCTTTGGAGTGTTGTGGCATCAAAGAAAACTTCTGGGTTTGTGATTTGCATGTGCCCCAGAGGGGATGTGAACACACTTTTATACTGTTCCTTTAGAATTTCACTTATCCCTTGGGGGTCCTCAGTTAGAGAGCCCTTTTTATCAAAGAGTGGGCCAATCTTGCAGTGTACCGAGGTGGTTTCTTTCGCAAATTTAAAGAAGGCTTTAGGGTTTGTTTTAATATATGTATATATGTATATATGTATATATATATATGTATATATGTATATATATATATATGTATATATGTATATATATATATATGTATATATGTATATATGTATATATGTATATATATATATATATGTATATGTATATATGTATATATGTATATATGTATTATGTATATATATATATATGTATATATGTATATAT
>NW_021829668.1:10000-27500 GCF_006345805.1 Octopus sinensis | reverse complement strand
AGCGGAACAGTAAAAGTACGCAAGAGTTTTCAAAAGTTCGCGGTGTGATTCGATTGTGTGTACATTCCCACGCTAGAGACTTTGTCTTTCTTATAAATCAGCTCCTTTCCTTGCAGAAAGACTGGAAATAATTAAAAATAGAAGAAAACATACAAACATACATACATAAATACATACATACACATACATACATACATACATACATACATACATACATAAAAACATACATACATACATACATATATACATACATACATACATACATACATACATACATGCATACATACATGCATACATACATACATACATACATACATACATGCATACATACATACACACATACATAGAGTAATAAGAGCGTTGAATAGGATATTTTGCAATTTTGTTACAATATACCTATTTCTTTATTACCCACAAGGGGCTAAACATAGAGGGACAAACAAGGACAGACATAGGTATTAAGTCGATTACATCGACCCCAGTGCGTAACTGGTACTTAATTTATCGACCCCGAAATTTGAAGGCAAAGTCGACCTCGGCGGAATTTGAACTCGGAACGTAACGACAGACGAAATACCTATTTCTTTACTACCCACAAGGGGCTAAACGCAGAAGGGACAAACAAGGACAGACAAACGGATTAAGTCGATTATATCGACCCCAGTGCGTAACTGGTACTTATTTAATCGACCCCGTAAGGATGAAAGGCAAAGTCGACCTCGGCGGAATTTGAACTCAGAACGTAACGGCAGACGAAATACGGCTACGCATTTCGCCCGGCGTGCTAACGTTTCTGCCAGCTCGCCGCCTTTTGTTACAATATACCGCTGTCTACGTTCGAAAACTAACGTAATTCATTCCAGAGGACATTAAAATATTCCCAAATTAATATTTGTGTAACCTACTAACCTTTTCACCCACTGGTCTTTCCACTTACTGGTTTTTGAATATTCTGATAGATTCAGATTGGGAGAGTTGAGAGTGTAATTTTATCACCTCACGCCCTAATGAACATTTAAAACAATTAACGAAAGTATCGTATATGCTACAATTTCAATGTCATTGTGATTGTCGGTTGTAATTGTTTATGCGTATGCATGCTGGTTTCAAATTTTGACGCAATGTCAGCCATTTTGGTGTGGGGTGAGGGCGAATTGGTTAAATCGACCCCACCGCGAAACAGGCACTTATTTTATTAACGCCGAAAGGACGAAAGTCAGCAAAGTCAGCTTCGGCAAAATTTGAATTCAGATCGTAAAACGGACGAAATGCTGCCCTGCATTTTTGTCCGGCGTGCTAACTCAAGCATAGTGGTTTTAAATGTTGGCACAATGCCAGCAATTGTGAGAGGTTTATATTTGCTGCTGAGAAGACCGCGCGATTGCGGTAGATTTTGAAAATTTATAGCATATAGACTTGAGGCCTCCTTACCATCGCCTCGTGGATATATGTTCGTCCTTGGCTTCTCTGCCAGTTGTAAATAAATTTAATTTAATTTAATTAATTTGTTTACTAAAGTTTGCCGAAACTATGCATAGTCCAGAGATGAAAGGGTAAACGTTGTTATTTCTCTTTCAATTTCAGAATTACAACTATTAGCGGTGTGAGTTTGGCTGCTCTTTCTAGTGAGTCGAATGTCCTATTATGGCCATTCCTTATATTTTTTAATATATATATATATATATATATATATATATATATATATATATATATATATATATATATATGTATGTATATATAGCACTCCGTAAGCTTCGACGAAGAAGATCCTAGCTGATATGATCATCGGAACAGCTGACTCGTGAAATTAACGTGCAAGTGGCCGAGCACTCCACAGGCAGACACGTGTACACTTAACGTAGTTTTCAGGGAGATTCAGCATGACAGAGAGTGTGAAAGACACTCCTTTTGAAATATAGGTACTACTCATTATTTCCAGCTGAGGGGACTGAGGCTACGTGAAATAAAATGTCGTGCTCAAGAACATAACGCGTCACCGGGAATTGAACGCAAGACCTTACGATAGTGAGCTGAATGCCCCAACCACTAAGCGACGCACCTTCACTTATATATATATATGTGTGTGTGTGTGTGTGTGTGTGTGTGTGTGTGTATGTGTGTGTATACACACACACATAAGTATTAATACACTAATCTGCGGAGGCGCAATGGCCCAGTGGTTAGGGCAGAGGATTCGCGGTTGTAGGATCGCGGTTTTGATTCTCAGACCCGGCGTTGTGAATGTTTATTGAGCAAAAACATCTAAAACTCCACGAGGCTCCAGCAGTGGATGGTGACGAACTCGGCTGTACTCTTTCACCACAACATTCTCTCACTCTTTCTTCCAGTTTCTGTTCTATCTGTATTTCAAAAAGCCAGCCTTGTCACACTCTGTGTCACGCTGAATCTCCGCGAGAACTACGTTAAGGGTACACGTGTCTGTCGAGTACTCAGCCACTTGCACGTTAATTTCACGAGCAGACTGTTTCGTTGATCGGATCAACTAGGACCTTCGTCGTCGCAACCGACGGAGTGTCACACTGATATATATGAGTGGGTCTAAATACATACACACATTATTATGTTTGTGCTTGTATCTGTTTGTGTGTGTGTGTGTGCCGTCTGTCAATATATATCTATATCTGTATATAATTTATGTATATGCACACACATATGTACGTACGTACGTATGTATGTATGTATGTATGTATGTATGTATGTATGTATGTATGTATGTATGTATGTATGTATGTATGTATGTATGTATGTAAAGCAATCACGTAAAAGAAACCTTAAACACAAGAGCAGGTTTCTATAACATTACATTTAAACTGAAATTTTCCTATTCCGTCTAGTATCTTCACTTTTCCACCAAGTAGAATGGACTCATCAATAAGCATACACTAATAAACATACAATTTAAGAGGCTGCTAGGTTTTCGAACAATGTTAGAAAATAAACCGTAATTTCAGTTGCTGTTAGAAAGCTAGTATTGATGTAAAACTCGCTTACGAATGGAATATCTGAAGATTATATAATATATATATATATACATATATATATATATATATATATATATATAGATATATATATATATATATATTATATATATAATTATATTTATATATTATATAGATATAGATATAGATATAGATATGAATAGGAAATTGGAAAATGGAAGTGAAAAAATGAAAGAGAAAATAAAGAAGGAAGGAGTGGAAACGGAATAAGAAATGGCAGAGTGTTAAGGAAAGAGCGAAAGAAAGGAAGTGCGATCATGTAGTATTTTGATTTTCAATACATACATATCGATTTTAAGTATTTGTATAGTAATTGAATAAGGAAGAAAAAGGATAAAATAACGGCAGGTATATAAAAGGAAAAGTAAGGTTTTAATATATGAACGTATTTAGTTACATGAAAAAATGCGAACAAGAGATATATTATTCTTAAGATTATAAAACTGGAAAAATTCAGGACAACTTATTACATCTGGTAAAGTACAGAACAAGAAGATTTGTACTTAAAATATTGCTGCTAAGGATAAAATTCAAATGAAATATTTAAATTTAGAAAGTATTAGCTTTTATTAAGACTAAAACTTTTATAACAAGTTATTACTTCTTTTTGGTATTGCTTATTACGTCTATTAAATTTTTTTTTTAAATTACTTAATTAAAACATTTTTTTTGCACTTAAAAAAATTCATTTTCTTAAATCATTAATTAGCAATTAGAAATTTGGAAATACGTTATAAAAATAATAGTAGGACATAATTAGTAGGTATAACAATAAATTCACAGTAAAATTTGATAAAGTATAGCCAAGTCTTCAAATTTTTAGTCTTGACCCAATGCCTATTTTTTACATAATGAATTTGCCTGCCATATATATACTATTCTGGAGGCGCAATGGCCTAGTGGTTAGGGCAGCGGACTCGCGGTCGCAGGATCGTGGTTTCGATTCCCAGACCGGGCGTTGTGAGTGTTTATTGAGCGAAAACACCTAAAAGCTCCACGAGGCTCCGGCAGGGGGTGGTGATCCCTGCTGTACTCTTTCACCACTCTTTCTCCCACTTTTTCTTCTGTTGGCCTCCTCGCTTAGCCAGCGGGATGGCGTCATTCGAAGGCTAAAACAATGCGAAACGCATTGTGACCAGCGATGTGTAACAACATCTGATGGTCTGGTCGGTCACGTGATCACGTGATATACTATTCTACTTTGCATAAAACTTTAGCTATATTGGTTCTTCCGGCTCTTATTTTTTAAGTATTGTAATGTGTCAGTATTTTAACGAAATGATGACACCTTTTTTTAATTATAATGTTACTTTGTAAATTAAAATCCAATCATTTTTAATATTCAAGTTTTATTCTTAGCAGCAATATTTTAAATAAAAATTTCCTTGTTCTGTACTTTACCGAATGTACTTTTCCAGGTTTATAATCTTAAGAATATTATTTCCTTTGCTTGCATTTTTCTATGTAATCCATATTTTTTCCAGGCTATGCTATTATGCTAATTAATATGTTTCAATTGATAATTTAAGATTTTACCCAATTCAAAATTGAATAATGAGTTTAATAAATTTCTAAATAATATTTAATTTTTTTCATTATTGTGATTGAATTATTATTATTATTGTTATAATAATAATAATAATAATAATTATTATTATTATTATTATTATTATTATTATTATTATTATTATTATTATTATTATTATTATTGAATTTAAATTCGAAATATTAATCTAAAAAATAATAAGATTAGTATTTGAAGAGCACTTTATTTACATTAACTCATTATAAAATTGAAAATTGGAAATAAAGTTAGAAAATTAGTGAATGCCTCCAGCCTGTGGCACGTGGACCCATGGTCACATGACAAATCTATAAAATTTCTCATGCTTTCTTCTATCAGTTAAGCTAAAATAAATATATTTTGCTTTTAAAATTAAAAAAAAGTTATTTTCATCTAAACTTGATTGGAGGCGTTCTTACAGGGAGCAGTCCTCTTCAAAAATGTCAACAGTTTTCAGTTTGGTTAAGAACTGAATTAGCTACAAAGCTCTGAAAGATGCTGCGTGTGAGTAAATTGCAGCCTTACCGTAGTTGAATGATTTTTTGAGAAGTCTTAAAAATTCTTTGAGAAGTCTTAAAACTGAGAAATTCTATTTCTCTTCTCAGATATTACGGGACAGTGTTAACACAATATAATTGCATTATTTAGTACAGATGATGTAATTAAACTAATTGCAAATTAGCAGTGTCCTGATAATTTTTCCTTACCTCAATAACACCGGTGATATATATAAAAATCCCCTTATAGAACTATATTCATAGAAAAGTATCGAACTATATTATCACCCTCAAATTTGAGAAGCAAACACTGATAACTTTTTTCTTTCAAAAAATCATAGTATGTGATTGATACCATGTAATTCCTCGAATTGAGCTCTATCATTTAAGCTTAATCAAAATATAGTCTGTTTTTAAAATAGAAAAGTTAATTATACTTAAATCCAATTTTTTGCCTTACTTATATATATTTTTTTCATGATATTTTATCTCACAACTTATTTTAATACAAATTTTTGGTGCATGGGACCAAAGTTAGGAAATTCCTCATACTTTCTTCTATCATTGAAGCTAAGATAAATATATTTTGCTTCTAAAATAAAAAATGTTTTTTAGATCTAAACTTGATTGGAGGCGTTATTTACTCCACTATAACGTTGCTACAAATTTTGTTGTAAACTTTTTTCTACTGGACCAAATCTTAATTAATTGTTTTTAATGCCAAAATATAGCTAGGGACCAGTCTCCCCACAAAATGTTAAACCACTTTTCAATTTGGTTAAGAACTGAATTAGCGACAAATCTCTGAATTATGATGCATGTGAGAAAATTGCGGCCTTAAGAATATTATTCAACTACTACTGTAGATGAATGATATTTTTATTATATTTTGACAACACATTGTGGGTCAAAAGAGATATATAATTTTTTTGGAAGTTCAAATTGTTGCAATATTTTCCGCAACAATTTACAACTCAACTGATTACTTTTTTTTTACCCGTAATCCATCCTAAATTCTAGGTAATTTTTTGATGGTATTGTAAAGCAATAATGGGTTTATAATCTTACGTAACCTTATCAACCAGAAAATTAATGTATTTACGAGAAATCTGCTTAATTTATTTAAAGACTTGTACGTCTAAATTACTGCAGCCATTAATCTTAATTTAGACAATTTTCTTGATACCGCTTTAAACTTAGAGACGTGTGAACACCATCCTTATAGGAAACTAAACGGAATATTGCAGAATACACGCAAGAAGTTGAGCCATTCGAGCAGCTTTGTTTAAAAATGCATCGAAAACTATTTGACTTCGCATTTGACGTCGTACGAAGATTCAATTAATAATGCAGAGATCCCAACAATTAACATTTCACTGGGGATAATTTTACGAATATTTATATACAATGAATTTATAGTTTATAGATGGATCTATACTTCAGTTTTATTTCAAGATTTCTTGCCGATATAGAGAGAGTCCGTTTTTAACCTAGATCCAAGAGCCGGTTTCTAACCTAGATCCAAGGCTCCTTCATTAGAATTTCAACATCAACAACAGAGTATCTTTGTTTGTTTGTATGTATGTATGTATGTATGTATGTATGTATGTATGTATGTATGTATGTATGTATGAATGTATGTATGTTTTTATATATTTATACGTACGCATTTGTATGTTTGATTTATGTATGTCTTCTCATGCATATACTTGCATATATTGACATACTGACACATACTTAAATGATGCACTTCTGGAATGTTTTACAGATCTTTACTGTTCCAGCGATGGGTGTATTAGTAGTCTTTGAATTAGGTTTCTCATTTCTAGTTTAAAGAAGTCTAATTTCTCAAGATTGGTATTTAGGCAGTGTGCTACATATACCAATGCCCCAATAATTACAGGTATAAACCTGAACTGGGCAGAGTAACTGCAGATTTCTCAACAGTCCAGCGTAGGTATTCTCTTTTTCATTGGTTTTCTGGTTTAGTTTTATGATAATATATCTGTCTGAATGTCTCTCTGTCTGTATGTATGTGTGTATGTGTGTATGTATGTATATATGTATGGCTCAAATATTTATTTCGACAAGCACCGTCAAGGAGATAATCTGATTTACTGTTGTATGGCATAATATTTGATATGATCAATGTTTAGCAGATGGAACGTGTTGACTGAAATGATTGGCTCGGCAGCATTTTGTCATTAACAAGGGAAGAATAGAGCAGTTGTGGATTAGGGCGATGTTGATGAACCTCTAAATTTTTAATGCGGGAGGTTTAATAATGGTTGTTGTATTAAAATCCGTTGTATATTGTTTTTGCTGTTTCGTTATTGGCCATGTTTTGTTTCCTATGTTGTGGTTGCGTTGATGGAAGACGGAAGAGGTTAAAGATGGGTCGTATGATATTTATGTGGTGGCCGTGCGTTGATATTTTTGTTGTTGGTGGTGTTGTTTTAGATTTTTTGTCGGTGTTGTTGTTGTTCAGGTTGTTGTTGTTGGTGTGGTGGTGGTGGTGGTGGTGGCTATGTTGATGTTTTTGTTGTTGTTGTTGCTGTTATTGCTATTGTTGTTGGTGAGGGTGGTGGTGGTGTGGATGTTGTTTTTGTTGTTCTTGTTGTTGGTGAGGGTGGTGGTGGTGGTGTGGTGTTGGTGTTGGTGTTGGTGTTGGTGGAAATGGTGGTGGTGGTGTTGAGATGATGGTGGTTTAGTGGTGGTGGTGGTGGTGGTGGTAGAGATGGTGGTGGTAGAGATGGTGGTGGTAGAGATGGTGGTGGTTTGGTGGTGGAGATGATTGATGGTAGTTTGGTGGTGGTGATGGTGGTGGTGATTGCGGTGGTGGTGGTGGTGGTAGAGATGGTGGAGAAGGTTGTAGTTTGGTGGTGATTGTGGTGGTGGTGGTGGTGGTGGTGGTATTAGTGGGGGTTGTGTTTGTGGTGGTAGTGTTGGTGGTGTTAATGATGATGGTTGGTGTAGTGCGATTTTACTGACTGTGATGGTTGTGATGATGGCGTTGGTGGTGGCATTAGATGTGGTGGTGATAGTAACGATGGTGCTCGATGTGGTGGTGGTGGTGGCTTCGATGATGGTGTCGGTGTTAACGGTGGTAGTGGTGGTGATGCTGGCGGCGGTAGGGGCGGTGTAGGAGGTAGAGGCGATAGTAGCGATAGAGGTAGTAGTGAAGGTGGTGGTGGAGGTGGTAGTAGTGATGACTGAGGGCCGTGGCAGTGGTGATGATTGTAGTACTAGAAGTAGTAGTAGTAGCAGCAGCAGGCAGTAGTAGTAGTAGTAGTAGTAGTAGTAGTGATGATAATAGCTGGTATGATGTCTGAGATGGCGGCGATGGCAGCTGTAGTGGTATTAGAAGGATTACAGTAGAAGTGGTAGTGTTGGTGTAAGTCTTGAGGTGACCGTAGTGGTAGTGAGGATGGTAGCAGTAGTATTAGGTGTAGTGGAGGTATAGGTGGAGGCGGTGGCGGTGTTTGTGAAGAGGTGATGGGAGAGAGTCTATAAATTTAAATGATGTAAACAGGCCTCGATTGTCATCGCACACGAATCTCGATTAAATTGGTTGAATTTTTAATTATTTGGACAAGTGGTACCGGTATGTATGAGGCCAAGGAAGCGGCAGCGGTGGGGCCGTGGCGGTGACGGCAGTAGTGGCAGCGGCGGTGATGGCGGTGATGGTGGTGGTGGAGGTGGTGGCGATGATGTTGACGGTAGTGAAATTGGCGTGTCTGGGTGAGGCGGGGTTATTCGTTGGTACTCGGGACAGAGACGGAAGCGGACGCGGCACAGGCGATGATGGGTGCGGCAGTGGTGGCGACGGTGGTACCATAGTGGTGGTGGTGGTGGTGGTGGTGGTGGTGGGGCTGACGTTGGCAGCAGCATCTGGTTGGTGGCAGTGATGGCGGCAGTGATGACGACAGCAATGATGGCAGCAGCATCTGGGCGGTGGCATCAAGGCAGCGCTGGGTGACAACGGCGGCTGTCGTGGTGACGGTAGAAGCACGTGGATAAGGTGCGCAGACAGCAGTGTAGAAGAGAGCGTTAGTGATAGAAGCTACGATGTCTGCGGTTGTATTGGTGATGCTGCTGCTGTCGGTGGTGGCGGTGCATGGCAGTGGTGGTTTGAGATGATGACGATGGTGGTGATGATGATGGTGGGGGTGATGATGGTAGGGGTGATGGTGGTGGTGGTTTTGGTGGTGGTGGTGGTGGTGGTGCTTGTTTTGTAGTGGTGGTGGTGTTGGTAACGACGACGATGACGACGATGATGATAATAATGATGATGTTAATGGCAGAGGTTGTGGTGTTGGTAGTGTTGGTGTTGGTGGTGGTGGTGATGATGGTGATGACGATGACGACTATGATGATGATGGTGGTGGTGGTGGTGGTGGTGGTGGTGGTGGTGGTGCTGCCGCTCCTCCTGCTGCCGCTGCTGTTGACGATGATGATAATAATGATGATGGTAGTGGTGGTGGTGTTCGTGGTGATAGAGATGGTAGTGGTGTTGGTAGTGTTGGTGTTGGTGTTGATGTTGTTGTTGTGGTGGTGGTGGTTGTGATGGTGGTGGTGGTGCTGCTGCTGCTGCTGATGATGATGATGATGATAGTGAGTGTGGTGATGGCTTTTGCGATCTTAAAGTGATTTTCTGCTAGCATTTGCTGCTATATCATTGCTATAATTTGTGGCCATAACGTTATTGTTTGCTGATTAGAAACCCCGGTAGGATCGAACGGAGATGAAAAATCAAAGATGTTCGAACCATATCCACCAGAGTAATACTCCAAGTACAGTGCCTCCAAGACTACATTAATAAATGCGTAATTCTTTTATATCTGTAATGTGTGTGTGTGTGTGTGTGTGTGTGTGTGTAGGCACAGGCTTGGCTGTGTTGTAAGAAGTTTACCTTCCCACCCACACGGTTCTGAGTTCAGTACCTCTCTGTGACACCTTCAGCAAGTGTCTTCTACTATAGCCTCGGGCCTTGTGAGTAGATTTGATAAATGGAAACTGAAAGAAGCCCGTCGGATATACAGGTATATATTTATGTGCGTGTCTTTGTGTCTGTGTTTGTTCCCCTCACAATCGCTTGACAACAGATGTTGGCGTGTTTATGTCCCCGTAACTTAGCGATTCGGCAAAAAGAGACCGGAAAAATAAGTACGAGACTTACAAAGAATAAGTCCCGCGGTGGATTTCTTGGACTAAAAAAACCTTTGGTCATCAAACACATACAGAAAGACAGTCCTGTTATGCTTAAGTTCCCGTATCTTACTGGTTCAGCTGAAAGGCTAAAAGGAATAAGAATTAGGCTTAAAGAAAAAATTACTGAAATCGATCCATTCAATTAAAATTCCTCAAGATTGGTACTACACATATACATTCGTGGTGACAAACTGCTGATCCAATCTAATTAAATAGAGCTAATAAATCCAGTGCTGCGTAGAAAGAAAGTTAAGATTATAAAAGAATGGAGGCTATGACGTGGATATACTATATGCCTATCAACATACACGATTACTCTTTTACTTGTATCGGACATTTGATTGCGGCCATGCTGGAGCACCAGTTTTAATCGAGCAAATCGACCCAGTGACTTATTCTTCGGAAGCCTAGTACTTATTCTATCGGACACTTTTGTCGAACTGCTAAGTTACAGGGACGTAAACACACCACCATCGGTTGTCAATCGATGGTAGGAAGACAAACACAAACACACATACATATATACGACGGGCTTCTTTCAGTTTCCGTCTACCAAATCTACTCACAAGGCTTTGGTCGGCCCGAGGCTATAGTAGAAAACACTTGCCCAATGTGCCACGCGGTGGGAATGAACCCGGAACCATGTAGTCGGTAAGCAAGCTACTTACCACACAGCCACTCCTGCGCGTATAGATATATTTATACGTTATCCATTTTCAATAACATGACTGATCGTATACGTCATTAATATAATATTTATTAGTGATATATTATCATATATATTCCTAGTAAATTATCGTACATCTCTAACAAATTACCAGTTGTATCACATAAATTACCATATATGTTAATTATATATTACTACATACATTAGATAAATTATCATATATATTACTCTTTAAATTTCTCATGCATTATGTACATTACAGCATTATTCTTAAGTCTTTGGACTACGACCATTCTGGGGCACCGTGTTGAAGGTTTTTTGTCAAACGAATGGTCCTCAATATTAATTTTTTTCTCATGTCTAGCACTTAGTATATAGGGGTGTATCGCCGAGCTGCTAATTTACGAGGACGCAGATAAAGGAAATTCGGTTGTCAAGCGGTTCTAGGGAGCAAACACGCACACACGCCCGCATACAGACAGACAGAAAAACATACACGCACACGCCCACATACAGACAGACAAACATACATACACACGCACACATACACATACACACTTACACACATATACACGCACACACAAATATATATATACACACACACATATATATATACATAAGTACACATATATACACACATAAATATATATCACACATATATACATACCACACACACACACACAAAAACACATATATACATATATACATATATATATATATATATATGTATGTATATATATATTATATATATATAGATATATATATATATATATATATATATATATATATATATATATATATATACGGCTGCTTCTTTCAGGTTCCGTCAACTAATCCACCTTGTCTAGTAGAATACACCATGCCCAAGATGTCCCACGGTGGGACTGAACAGAACCGTATGTTTGGGGCGCAAACTTCTTACAACGTAGACCTTTGATTCTCAAGAATATTCGTTCCATTCGTTACAGTCGCCACGGGGAATTACGTATCATTTGTGTTGACATGCAGGTATATATTATATAATCTATATAATATATATATATAGAGAGAGAGAGAGAGGAGAGAGAGAGAGATGTATAATGTATGTATAAATTATATGTATGTCACGTATATATATATATAATATATATATATATATTATATATATATATATATAGTATATATGTATACTTAGATATATAAATAGTATGTATACATATATTTAGGTGTATATATAGGTATTTATATGTATGGTGTATAAATATATATATATATATATAGGTATTTATATGTATGTGTATAAATATATATATATATTATATATATAATATTATATATATATATATATATATACACATACATATATATATTTATGTATATATATACATATATACACACATATATATATATATATATATTATATATATATACATGCATGTACGTATATGTATGTATGTGTGTGCGTGCGTTTGTGTGTGTGTACTTTTGCACTTATATCTTCGCATGCATTTGTGTGTGTGTGTGTGTGCATGTTTGTGCGTGTGCATGTAGCATTGAATATGTTATTCATGCTTGTGCATGTATGTGTATGTCGGAACGAGGTTAACAGTACACTGTGATGTGTAGGCGCATGCGTTGAATGACATGGTGGCGGGAGTGCCTGTGGAGGAAACCCGGTGATCTCCACCAAGGAGAACATAAAATAAGGATTTCCTTTTGTCACAGAATATGTATAGGGGCGGAGCAGGAAGTGTTTGCAACGTGTGTTTAGAGGTGGAGAATAAGTCAAACTCCTTTAAAATGTGTCTGGAAGGGGGAGAGACGTTTAGGAAACAGACAGGCAGGCAGCAGAGTTAGGAAAGGGCCTTGAGGAATTTCTTTCTACAAAGAAGACAGACAGGGCCTCTGGGAAACTGGAGATATGCCAACTAGTATTGTCTTCGACACTTGACGTTTCTCAATCATCATCAACAACAGCAGCGACGGGCAGTAGATGTAGCAGCAGCAGCAGTGGTAAAAGCAGTAGCAGTAGCAGTGGCAGTAGCAGTAGTAGCAGCAATGTCATGGCCATTCCCCTCTTGGTCTTCTGACTTCACCTCTTCAACGTCATGCTCATCAGCATCATCCTCCTCATCATCATCATTATCACCATCGTTATCGTCATCATCATAACCAATAGTTGCAGCTGCTCCATATGACCTTCGATCTCCTCCTCCTCCTTCTCATCATCATCATCATCATCATAATCATCATCATCCTCTTCTATCACCACCATCTTCGCTTCGTTGTTCACCTCATCCTTTTCTTCCTCCTCCTCCACCTCATCATCATCATCATCATCATCATCGTCATCCCCACCACCACCATCATCATTATCATCACTGTCGTCATTACCATCATCGACATCATCATCATCATCATCATCATCAATTTTTTTATCCTATCAGCTCCACAGCTATCATCACTACCACAATCACCACGACAACCAACAGTACTACTGGCACCACCACCACCATAATCATCATCATCATCTTCGATGTCATTACCTTGTTCGTTATATTATCTTCGTAGGCATTATCGTCACATTCTAATTTCTCAACATTATCTTAGCCGTCATCATTATTATGATTATCCTCATACGTATTTGTGAGTATCAATTTGCAATTTTATAATGAATGAATATTTAAGAAATACAATTTGCAAACCATAAAGTCCCAAGTTTTCGATCTCACTGAAAGTTACCATAGCCAAGTACCATCTATCGTAACCTCACTTCCAATAAATCTTCTTCACAGAAATTAAATTCACAGAACATGTGATGATACTGTTGGATGGATTAGACGTGATTCAGAAGATTAGCATAAAATTAAATATGAGTTTCTATCCTCAGCATTATAATGATTAGACACGTACTGAGTCTACATTCTGCTGGGATCGACTTTGGCTTTCATCCTTTCGGGGTCGACAAATTAAGTACCAGTGAAACACAGGGGTCGATGTAATCGACTAGTTCTCTTCCACTAAATTTCAGGCCTTCTGCCTATAGTAGAATGGATTACATGATTAGATTAAGCTGAGAAATCGTGTCAGCGGTATGCTCAGCCATATACTGATACGCATGGGACTGATGTCGTGTAAATATGTGAAGAAATGTGATAGAGATATTGGTAGATTAGATAGGTAAACACAGATATACATTTAGAGTTGTAAAATATGTGAATATATGTGAGTGTGTGAGTGTGTGTGTATACATATATATGTATGTATATGTATATATGTGTATATGTATACCTCTATATTATATATAGGTGTAGGAGTGGCTGTGGTAAGAGGCTTGATTCACATATATAGTTCCGGGTTCAGTCCCACTGCGTGACACTTTGGCTATGTGTCTTCTACTATAGCCTCGGGCCGACCAAATCCTTGTGAGTGGAGTTGCTAGACGGATACTGAAAGAAGCCTGTCCTATAAGTGTGTGTGTGTGTGTGTGTTTGTCTCCTCCATCATCGCCTCTCAACCGATATTGGTGTGTTTACGTAGCTTAGCGGTTCGGCAAAAGAGCCTGATAGAATAAGTACTAAGCTTACAAAGAATACGTCCTGGGGGTGGATTTGTTCGACTAAAGGTTGTGCACCTGCATACAAATGTACACATACTCTTATTTTGTATTTTATATTTTAATTTTACTGCTTGCATTACTATACCCCCTGCTATATATATATATATATATATATATATATATATATATATATATATATATATATCTATATATATATATATAAATTAGTTACATTTAAACATTTATTTTTCATTCCCTTCGAAATTGCTCTTAATGTGGTTCAGACTTTTTTTACTGCTCTTTCTAGTAGTTAGGCAACCTGTTTAAAGGCTTGCCTATTTGTGTTTAAATATATATATATATATATATAATGGTATATTATATTATATTAGAAGAAAAATCAAAACCAAGGCAGAACGAGTATCTCAAGTTATTTAGAATAATTTAATTTGAAGTCTTACAACCGTTTCTCGGATAAACCAAGTGGTAAGTTAGCATGTTCGTGCACTGGGCATTCCATCGTCAGAGACAAGCTATGAAAATTTTAGCCAGTGGAAACTCCTGCTTATGTTCTTCTAACTACTTTTACTATTTATTCCTTTATTTTACTACTTTATTCTTCTATTTTATTCCCTATAAACTGTAAATTTTTCTCCGTCTAAAATAATCATAACTTATCTCTGATGATGGAATACCCAGTGCATGGACATGCTAACCCAGAAACGGGTGTAAGACTTCAAATTAAATAATTCTAAATGACTTTAGGTATTTACTCTGACTTCGTTTTGATTTTTTCTATAATATAATATACACCTGCTATAACGGAACCTTAACACGAATGTTTAGATTCAGCCATAGCTGTGATCATAGAATCTAACGGCCGACCTACTATAGGACTTACCCAGCGTATTTATTCGTTTAGATCACAAATGAACTAAAACTAAACCCTTCATGTTCTATATATATATATATATAGTAGGTCGCCCGTTAGGCTCTATGATCACAGCTTTAGCTTAATCTAGACATCCGTGTTAAGGTTCCGTTATAGCAGGTGTATATATATATATATATATATATATACACGGATGTTATGAGGTGTATATATATATATATATATATTATATATATATATATATATATATTATATACACACCTCATAACACCCTACTTATAAAGATAGAAATTCTAGGGTTAAGTGAAATGTTTTGTATAACAGATAAATTAAGAAATGGAGTGAAACGCATATATATATATATATATATATATATATAACACACACATACACGCATACTTCGGCATATATATCTACATATGTATATGCGAGTGTATGTTTGTATTTTCTATACACACACTCGCATATACATGTGTGTGTTTTGTGTCTTTAAAAATTACATATATAATTTTGGCAGCATACTTTCATTCGCATCTATATGTATGCGTTCGCATCTATATGTATGCGTTCGCACGCTTGTCTGTGTGCATGTATGTGTATGCATGTGTGCGTACGTTTGTATGCTTGTATACATATAATTTCTTATCATTTGTGAAACCACCACCTTTGTGGCACACTGTGCCACACAGTGACGTCTTCAATGGTTTCACTGAACTATATACCACATTATATAAATATACACACTGTTATTCACACATACACACACACCACACCACAGATGAGAGTATATATATATATATATTATATATATATATATATATATATATATATATTTAATGTTACAGACTCACTCTTACGCATATATGCTCCCGTTCACTTTTCTCTCCCTCCGCCGCGCCCCCGCGAACCTATATTCACACTTTATGCACTTCTTCCACATAACAGCTCTAATTCCTTCAAGCCAGCTGCACTATTTCCACCGCAATCAAGCGCATCTTCCACACCACTAACACAGTTATGTTTTACACCTGTACTTCCACCACCACCACCACCACCACCACCATCTCTAACTGAACCACTGTCTCCAACAATACCTTCAGCATCACCACCGACTTGCTCACAGCTAACACAGACATTTGCATCATCATCAACATCATCATCAACCCACAACCATCACCTCCATCACCCCTATTTATACAATCTCCATCTCCACACCAACATCACCACCATCATCACCGTCACCCCTATCGTCTCCACCATCACTATCAACACCGTCACCACCACCACCATCATCACCACTACACTATCAAGACCGTCACCACCACCACCACCACCACCATCATCACCACTACCATTATAACCTGCACCACCATCACCTCGGTCATTGCTATCGTCACCAACAAGACCACGATAAATCGCCATTCCCCACTTCCATGACCACCACTTCCTCGAACTCCACCAACAATACCGCCGTTATGACAAGCCGCATCGTCAATGCCACCACCATCACCACAAACGTAACAACGAATACCGCAAACACCTTCGTCATTGCCGTCAACATCAACACCACTAATATCACCACCACTACCACCACCACTGCCATCAGCACCTCCACCATCACTATTTCCACTGCCTTTTGCTACTACTATTATAATAATATCTACTGCTAACTCAACGACAACAAAGATCGCCTCCTCTTCTACAACCATCGCCTCCTCCACGATAAGAACACCTCCTCCTCCACGACACCCACCAGTACGATAAAGTACACCACCTACATCACCTGCACCACCACCACCACAACCACCATCATCCACCCAACTGGCACAACACCGTCATTCCTCCTACCGACTTCGTATGTCACCAAAATCTCCCATCGCCCCTCACATCTTTGTCTCAGCTCAAAGGAATGTCATCTTGTGTTGCCAGCTTCCTTTCTTTTCTGTATCTTACGCAACCTTCCTCGCCACCCCCATTCTCAACACCGTCAATACCGTCGCCACCATCGTCATCCTATCACCATCATCACTACCACATATATCATACCACCACCACCACTACCACCACTGCCGCCGCTGCCACCACTACCACCTTCAACAGCACAACCACCA
>NW_021829668.1:0-5000 GCF_006345805.1 Octopus sinensis | reverse complement strand
GTTGACAGAAATATAAAAACGGGAAGCGATAGTGGGAGGAGGCGGGATGAGGGGGTGCCTTTGTTGTATTGGTGGTGGTTGTGTGGTGGTTGTGGTGGTGTGGTAGTGTGACGGTGGTGGTGGCAGTGGTGGAGGTGGGTGTCTTTTTGGAATTGGTGTAGGTAGCGATGGTAGTGGTGGTGGTGGTGGTGGTGGTCGTGGTGGTGGTGGTTGTGGTCGTGGTGGTCATCGTCGTGGTGGTGGTCGTCGTGATGATGGTGGTGGTGGTGGTGGTGATGGTGGTGGTGGTGGTGATGGTGGTGGTGATGGTGGTGGTGGTGGTGGTTGTGGTGGTGGTAGTGGTGGGTGTCTTCGTGGAATTAGTGTAGGTAGCGATGGTAGTGGTGGTGGTGGTGGTGTCGTGGTGGTGGTGGTGGTGGTGATGGTAGTGGTGTTGGTGGTGTTGGTGGTGGTGGTGGTGATGATGATGGTAGTGGTGATAATGATGATGATGTTGATGATGGTGGTGGTGGTGGTGGTGGTGGTGGTGATGGTAGTGGTGTTGGTGATGGTGTTGGTGGTGGTGGTGGTGGTGGTGGTGGTGATGGCACTGACGTTGCTGGTGAAGGTTGCGGTGTCCGATCATGAATGGTAGAATTGAGTACTTGACAGCAAACCCCTCTGATGCTGTTAGCGGATGATTAGTATCCTACAGTTTAGGACGGTTCTTAGTGGAAGGATGGCTGCGGTGGTAGCGATAGTGATCGGTACGTGACGGATTATACTGGATCAATGCTGGATTTTGGATTTTGGTCGATGGTTCTGATTGGTCGACGATGGTTGTTGTCGTTAATCCACTGAACGCCTTCATAAGAGCCAGAAGGAGATTATTCCGGCTTATAGCAACACAATCTAACATATCCCACTATTCAAGGCGGTGTAATGGCAGAAACTTTACCGCGCAGGTCAAATTGCTTAGTGGCATTTCGTCTGTCGTTAAGTTAAAAGTTCGAATTCCGTCGAGGTTGACTTTGCCTTTCATCCTTTCTGGGTCGATAAAATAAGTACCAGTTTGGGACTGGTGTCGTTGTAATCGACTTATCCCCACCCTACGAATTTTTAGGGCCTTGTGCCTCGATTAGAAATGATTATTAATTATACCTTCGGTGGTCGTTAAAATGAGTACCATTTGAATCCTGGTGTTGATCTAATCGACTCACCCCTCCCTCAAAATTGCATGCTTTGAAATCATTATTATTATTGTTATTATTATTGTTATTGTTGTTGTTGGTGTTGATGTGGTTGTTGTTGTTGTTGTTGTTGTTATTATTATTATTATTATTATTATTATTATTATTATTGTTGTTGTTGTTGTTGTTGTTGTTGTTGTTGTTGTTATTATTATTATTATTATCATTATTATCATTATTATCATTGTTATCATTGTTATTATTATTATTGAGTGAGAGAGCAGTTCATGCCATCAAAGTGACACTGGGGTAAAATATACGAAGCCCATATACCCATCATGACTACCCGTCTGAGAAAGGTACACCAGGCACATGCATCACAACCATATGTGCGCGACATGGTGATCTCATATCAAGATAAACAGCACATGACCTTGCAGGTGGGGCCCCAGTTAGAATTTTCTTCAGGTTGAGTAGCCCATCCTGCTCAAACGGTCCCTGAATAAGGGTTGTTTAAGGATGTTGAAAGAACCACGCATGTTTCCAAAGAATCCCTCTCAACACATGGCTATGATGCTCCCCCACTACTTCTTCTGCTCGTGATCAGAGATGCACATATCGTCAGCCACTAAGGGACATGCTCAACTGGTTAAGGTCAAACAACTGACAAGCAAATCTGTGGTATTGAGCAGAATATTTGCTGTAGCCCATCTTTTATACCAAGACAAAACAATGTACATGATAACACTTCCAATCAGTTAAGATCAGAAGCCATGAAAGCCACTGCCTGGTACTGCATCAGGGTAGTTATCATTATTATTATTATTATTATTATTATTATTATTATTATTATTATTATTATTATGAAGGCGGTGTGGTGGGAAAAACGTTAGCACGCTGGGCGAAATGTGTAGCCGTATTTCGTCTGCCGTTATGTTCTGAGTTCAAATTCCGCCGAAGTCGACTTTGCCTTTCATCCTTTCGGGGTCGATAAATTAAGTACCATTTACGCACTGGGTCGATGTAATCGACTTAATACCTATGTCTGTCCTTGTTTGTCCCCTCTGTATTTAGCCCCTTGCGGCTAATAAAGAAATAGGTAGTGGTGGTGGTGGTGGTGGTGGTGGTGGTGACAACTTGTGAATGTGATCATGAAGGTGGGAATGGCGGTGGTAATGATAGTGGTAATTAAAGATCCATGTATGGTAGTTGTGGTTTTGGTGGCGGGGGCGATTTTGGCGGTGGGAATGACGGTGATGATGTTAGTGGTGGTTAAAGATCCATGAATGGTAGTTGCGGTTTTGGCGGCGGGAGCGGCAGTGAGGCAGTAGGTGGTGGTGGTGGTGGTGGTGGTGGTTGGTGGTGGCGTCGGCGGCGGCGGCGGCGGTGGTGTGTGGTGGTGGCGGTGGTGGTGGTGGTGGTGGTGGTGGTGTCGGCGGTGGTGGTGGCAGCGGTAGTGCTTTGGTGGTGGTACTGTGAAGGCACGTCGATTGCTATTGAATATATTGTGTAGGCGGAAGATTTCGATGTGGTGGAGGAAAAACGATTTCAATTTTAAGGAAAACACTCCACATCATAATCAAAACAAAGCAACAACAAAAAAAAAAAAAAAAATCCAACAACCGGAGAAGATATTAAGAGGGACCTCAATGTGGGTTTAGTGAGCAGTTTGTGGTAAGAGAACGGAATTAGTTTAGCAGAAAATATAATATGGATCCTAACTCGAAAATCACCCCAAGACACCTTACATAAAGATTAAAACAGATACACAAACAGGAAGACAAATGCGGCAACAGGCGTGTGCACACATGTATATATATATATATACACGCCGACACACAAACACACATGTAATTACATGCACACAGGCATGCATGCACATAGGCATGCAAGCATAAATGCATATATATAAATAGATATAGATATAGATATTATTTTTTATATCTTTTACTTGTTTCAGTCATTTGACTGCGGCCATGTTGGAGCACCGCCTTTTTGTCGAGCAAATCGACCCCAGGACTTATTCTTTGTAAGCCCAGTACTTATTCTATCGGTCTCTTTTGCCGAACCGCTAAGTGACGGGGACGTAAACACACCAGCATCGGTTGTCAAGCAATGCTAGGGGGACAAACACAGACACACAAACACAGACACACAAACACACACACGCATATATATATATATATATATATAATATATATATATACACATATATACGACAGGCTTCTCTCAGTTTCCGTCTACCAAATCCACTCACAAAGCTTTGGTCGGCCCGAGGCTATAGTAGAAGACACTTGCCCAAGGTGCCACGCAGTGGGACTGAACCCGGAACCATGTGGTTGGTAAACAAGCTACTTACCACACAGCCACTCCTGCGCCTATATCATATATATCTATTATATATTGCATCCACGCGTAGGTGCACAGGTGTCTGTATATATATGTAGAATATGTGTAGTATATATATATGTGTGTGTGTGTGTGTGTGTGTGTGTATGTGTGTGTGAAGCCGCATGGCTCAGTGGTTAGAGCGTAGGGCTTACGATCGTGAGTTTGTGAATTCGAATCACGGACCGGGCTGTGTGTTGTGTTCTTGAGCAAGACATTTTATTTCATGATGCTCCAGTTCGTTCACCTGTAGAAATGAGTTGCGACGTCACATGTGCCAAGCTGTATCGGCCTTTGCCTTTCCCTCGGATAACACTGGTGGCGTGGAGAGGGGATGCCGGTATGCATGGGCAACCTTGCCTGGACTTGTTCCTGAGTGGGTAACTTTCGAGGTGCAATCCCATGATGGTCAGTCATGCTGAAGGCGGTCTCAGTGTGTATATATATATTCTTTCATACGTTTTTCTTCTATTCTTTAACTTGCTTCAGTCATTTGATTACGGCCATACTAGAACAGCACCTTTAGTCGAACACATCGAACGCAGGACTTATTTGTTGTAAGCCTAGTACTTAATCCTTCTGTCTCTTTTGCCGAACCGGAAAGTTACGGTGGACGTAAACACACCAACACGCCAACACACACACACACACACACACATGGGTAATAGAAAATATAAAATCAAACCCTAAAGCTTTCTTTAAGTTTGCCAAAGAGACAGCCACAGTGCACCAGAGAATAGGACCTCTCTTCCAAAAAGATGGCTCTCTCACAGGAAATCCCACGAGGATAAGTGAAGTCTGAATGAACAGTTCCAAAGTGTGTTCACTACACCTCTAGAACACAGGCAAGTAAACACCCAGAAGAATTCTTTGCCACTTTACCAGCGACCAAAGAGACAAAATTGAGTACATCAACATCGAAGAAGAGATATCACACTAGCCATTGATGAAATTGACACAAACTCAGCTGCTGGACCTGATGGATTCCAGCGATCCTTCTCAAATCGTGCACACGAGCCCTTGCAAAACCGCTACAGCTTCTTTTTCAGAGCTTTCTTGCAAGTGGTAAGCTCCCAGTCAAACTGAAAGAGGGGGTAATTGCCCTATCCATAAGGGAGGTAGCAGAGCAGATGCTAAAAATATAGGCCTATCTCTCTGACCTCACACATCAGCAAAGTCATGGAACGAATAGTCCGTAAGAAACTAATCATGTTCCTTGAAGAAAATGACTTACTGTCTGACACCCAGCATGGATTTTCGACCAGGTAGAGGCTGCCTAACACAGCTCCCTGCACACTATGACTGGGTTGAAACAGCTACTAAATGGCTCAAATGTGGATGTAATATATCTTGACTTTGCAAAAGCCTTTGATAAAGTCGACCATTCATACTCAGTGTATATGTGTATATACATATTATTGCATTAAGGCTGTTACTATAGTA